>NW_023365773.1:46246-68447 GCF_000003815.2 Branchiostoma floridae
GCTGACAACTCGGCCGAGCTAAATTCTTGATTTGTAAACAGGGCTTTAGGGCACTTCTGACTGGTTCTACTTTACACTGAAGCTAGGTGTCGATTCTTTTATGTTTGCTCCATTTGTCATTTGTTTTTCATTTTCTTTTAATAACGCAATTTGATTTTAATTGTATTGTTGTCTCCGCTTGTGTTGACTTTTCTATTCACTACGTATATTACAGCTGAACAAATAAATAAATAAACTACGTATAATCATGTGTTTTCCCCTTGATCTCAGAAGTTGATGGAGCCCAACCAAGTACTCAGGAATTCGACTTATGGAAGGGAAATTAAACGGGGGTCCCGTGTTCGAGGAGGCGCCTCAAGCACGTAATTCAGCCTCAGTACTCACACTTTGGGTGCAAGAAATACACCAGATGTATTGTATTGTATTACTCATACAGTAGTATTTTTCAATCCTTTGAATCCATTGTTTATGCATGTATCAGTTCATGTGTTCTTATCAATTTCCATGTATTTGCATTGAAATGCAATAAAACATTCATATAAAACAGAATGAAAAATGATGAAAAACAAGAAATCTTTTAAGAAAAGCTGTGCATTGCCGCGTATTTTATGACTGAACTGCTGAGAGCGACACCTAGCTTCTTCAGTAGGAAATGCAGCAAAAGGGGATATTGGAAATTTACCTCATTATCATAATTTATGTCACATGAATTATTGGCACATTAAACAGGTTTTGTAAAACTTTTTGACCCACAATGAATATGCATTATTTTTCATTACAAAATAAGTTCCTTCTGATGCAATTTGTGATATATCTTTATATAAACATGGTGAGTTAAAGCATAGATTTATTACGCTGGACCACATACAGTAACATGCGTCTAGAAGAGCGTTTTAATACTCGCCTGGAATGTACCATTGTCTAACTAAGCCATGAAACTCGGCAAGGAAAGAAGGGCCTTTGGAAGGGGCTTTGGAAGGGCTGGGTTAAAAGGTCCGTCCATTGATCCAACCATGGAAGAAAGCTGGCATAAGGCATTGCCGCTGGCGCGGCAATGCAAAAATTTGATCAATTTGACTCAACCTTCTTCTGCTGCCTAACCCAAAACCTGATGATAACCCATACAGAATTGGTATCCAAACAGCTACATGTACTTCAGTGTGCTACAGGTGAATTCATCTGTTAATGTGACAGGGTTCAAAATACCACCTGCATATGCAGGCTAGTGCAGGTAAAATTGGAGTTGTGCAGGTATTTCTGGTGTCTACCTGCACCTAACCTGCACTGGTCCATGTACTGGGTTTTATACATAAATGTCATATGATGTAGGTGTATGTGGATTGTTATTTACTGTTACCACCTATATAATATAGAAGAAAAAATAGCAATGGTTCCTGAACAATTTTAGTATGATCCATACTTCCTACACTCAGAGTGGTGCAGGTAAAATTTGTCTGGTGTAGGTAATGTTCAGTGTTACACGTACCTGCACCAGTGCAGGTATGCAGAAAAAAGTATTTCAAGCCCTGTGTGATGCACACCACAGAAGAAGCATGACCTTGTAGCTATGTAAATTCCCGCCATCAACATTTCAGGCTGCCCCACTTCCAAGTTATTGCTTTCTACTTGAAGCTACTTATGTTTTATCTCTTCAAAAAATAAATACAAAAGCTTGTGTACGTAGGTGGGGGAAAACATTGTTCCAACTGCAAAATTCCATGTTGCACACTGCATTACCTGGATTTAAAAGTAAAAACTGGGTTTAAAATCAAAAACTAAAACTTAAAAACTATTACGTGGGTTTAAGATTAAAAACTAAAACTTAAAAACTATTACGTGGGTTTAAAATTAAAAACTAAAACTTAAAAACTATTACGTGGGTTTAAAATTAAAAACTAAAACTTAAAAACTATTACGTGGCTTTAAAATTAAAAACTAAAACTTAAAAACTATTACGTGGGTTTAAAATTAAAAACTAAAACTTAAAAACTATTACGTGGGTTTAAAATTAAAAACTATAACTGTGGTTGTATTCGTGGTTTTCAAATTAAAAAC
This sequence comes from Branchiostoma floridae, assembly GCF_000003815.2. Taxonomy (NCBI): domain Eukaryota; kingdom Metazoa; phylum Chordata; class Leptocardii; order Amphioxiformes; family Branchiostomatidae; genus Branchiostoma; species Branchiostoma floridae. The sequence continues at coordinate 48,302 of NW_023365773.1, forward strand.
TATAACTGTGGTTGTATTTGCAAGTGTGCGAGAAGGTATTTTGAGCAAGTTGCATTATGTACACCATGGCAGAGGTATATTGTACATGTACATGCATGACCTTGCCACTATGTAAATTCCCTTTGTGCTCTCCTGGCATCGTTACGCTCTGCTCACTTCAGCTGACACATGCACTTACCTGGGATTAATTACCTCACCTGTCCTCAAACAGGTGACGCATCGCACCTACTCAGGTGTGCATAACTACAGGTGTTGCCATCTAGGAGCAATTACAGGTACAGGTATTCAGGGGTGTATCTTGGAAAAGGTGTGGCTAATGTAACACTAATGACTTACCATAGAAGTGAACACAATGGGAGACTGACGATAGAATGACAATGGGACAAGATATTTATGGCTTCTAAATGTTGGATTTGAAGATACAGTGAAACCTGCCTTAGGGGTCACCTGAGTATAGGGGCCACCTGGCCATTGCGGTCACTTTTTGTCGGTCCCTTGGATTTTTCCCATTGACGTAAGCATTAAGAAATAGTCTATAGCGGTCACCTGTCGAATGCGGTCGCGGCCAGCCGATTTTCAGTCCGGCCGCTATGCCAACACTGCCGATAGCGGTCACCGGCGCGACTGGCCGGCCGCGTTACGCCGCGCTAAACCCACGCGGGGTTCACTTTTTTTCAGAAAAGATCGATCGAGGAACAAAGGAAAATGGCGGCGCTGACTTCGTGTTCAGACAAGAGAACCAAGCAAATGTCTGTCAGTTTTGACTCAGAAATACGATGTCGAAGGCTTCGACTCCCGAGGGACACGCATTGACGTTGGTCATTCGGCGTTCCGAGAACGGCAATTCCCCCCGTCAACTAGCGGCTGATTTCGGAGCAGGTGTCGGTCGGACTCAGATTAGTGTTAATCATGTCTAAATTATTATAAGTACACTGTCTTCTAATGTCATGATTGACATACATTTTGACTATACAGAAATAAGGGAGCAGCTACAGTGCTGTAGCAGTAGTAGTAATACAAATCTATTTGATTAAACTGTTTGTTTTAAACTCATATTTAGTTTAAATGTATAACCTTAATAATATTGTCAATAAATACTCAGTATCTCAACGGAAGCTGAATACCTTGTCACTTATTGCTTGTGGTGAAATGTACCTTTTTGGCTATACTGCCTATAGGGGCCACCTGCCCATAGGGGCCAAATTTGGTCAGTCCCTTGAGTGACCCCTATAGACAGGTTTCACTGTAGAGTATTACAAGTTGTGCCTGCCAAAATTTGGGAGTCTAATATGTTGCTAATATGACAGCTTCACCTACATGTACAACAAATTATATATGAGATGATGTAAATTGAATGCACTTCAAAGTTCAATAACAGTTAAGCCAGGGCAATAAAGTCAGCATAGCAATGTACACTACGTACTGTAGAATGTCTAAGTTATTTCTATCATCATGGTGAATTTGGCACTCTTGATCTAAATTGCAACAACTTTTCCTATAATTTATAAAGGGGTTAATATACATGGTGAATTATCTGTCATGCTGAAAAAAATAAAACCTTGTATTTTCGCACATTAACTCCTCTACTAATAACACTACTAGTACATATCACTGTTAAGATGAGCATTCTGCAGTACGTATATACATGCTGAGAAAATAAAACCTTGTATTTTTGCACATTAATGATTAAGTTAACTCCACTACCAATAACATAACTACATGACATGTAGTACATATCGCTCTGTTAAAAAAAAAGCATTCTCCCATAAGTTTACAACACTCTGGATTGAGTCATAGGCATTAGACAGATTTACCATAGAGTACTCTTTGGTCTCATGTGGTTTCTCTGACACAAAACTGCCACAATGATGTACATGTATGTGAAGCTGTCATCCTTAACCATTACATATACCTGTACATGCACATGTACCTAACTTCCCGATAATACCACAAGAGACTGACAAACTCTGGTCTTTGTCAAGTGGTCTTTACAGACAAGATTCTTAATGCTTGTGTCAATGGGAAAAATAAAGGACCACAAAAAAAAGTTGGTCCTTATGACTTATGTAGAATAGGTCACTTGCACAGGGTGGACTGTATATATCATGTACCTTTGCATGATACACAATGTTTTTCTGCGACAGAAAACTTAAGTGAATGCACTTTAGTGAGCTCCCTACCGACATTATACATAAGCAATACAACTGTTGGTAGTATACACCTTGAAGACTTAGCAAATTTTGTTGCTATTTCTTAAATCTATCTCAGTTATCTCAGCAATATCTCAGAATTTAGCGAAGGAGGGTCTGTTTTGGGGGTTTACCTGTATTCTTGATGCTGTTGTATGAGGTTCTGCTGGGGGTTTCGGGAGAGGGGGAGTCCTCGGGTAGTGTCAGCTTCCCTCGACTGCTCACGATGCACCCAATGGTGACCTGATTTCACTCTGCACAAACCAGCTCTGGGAATTACAGGGAACAATTTTATAAAAGAACTATACATGTAACTTTCAATCAATCACAGGGTTGGACAAGTCCACTAGCCCTGTTGTCCAGGGCAAGTGAAAATGCTGTTTGGGCAAGTGCATGACCTACTCTACTTGCCCAATCGGGCAAGTAAGATTTTTCCATTTGTCCTGGGCGTACTCTCTCCAGTTGGCTCTGGCCCTTTGAGTGTGTTGAAGATCTGATCTACCCATCTCCCTCTTGGGCATTTCCTTTAGGCCACAGCAAGTAAATTTTATGGATGACATCAGCGCGCATTAATTTTTTTCTTCTGCAGGGATGGTCAACATGACTGTAGTTGTAGAAATGAAACTTATTGAATAGTTGTAAAAGTGACACCAATATGGAAGCTATGAGTGTGGTTACCAACTTTGTTGGTGATGCCAGTCTACCACACTAGTGTGACTTTTACCACGCCAGTATATGTCTTAAATACAGGAATAAATGCTTTGTTGGCTCTGACACCATGTTTTGTCCCTTTAATTCTTGTTACAACATTCATCACAACTTTATGGTGCCTATTTTTGAAAATGTAGCCATCTTGTTTTTTTCACCCATCTTGTTTTGTTTTTTTTCCCTATCGCACTATTTAAATGCAGTCTGCAGAGGATGTCATCCATTTAATTTACTTGCTGTGGCCTTATGTAATTCACAAGATCAAAGGCTGAAAGCCCAAATTGCAATTTACAAATTTTACAGCCATTAGTAACAGGCCATAATTTCAGCATTTAAATATTGACTTTTCAAATTACATGGTTACATAGATCAAAGATTGGCTATTAGAATGTAAGTTACAAAAGATATGTCAAATCTGCTAATAAGCTAGAACCATCGAGTATACTACTAGAAACATTTAAAATACAAAAGGGAAATCTTGAGGGTCCTTTTATAACTAGTACTGTTGTGTGATTTTACTGATATGACAAGTACATAGTTTTCCAAAAGGTCACATAGGTTGGTGGAAGTTAGTAGCCTGAGCATCATCCTCCGTCGTGACCGCTGGCTCACGACTTTCGATTTCTAAGCAAAATTCGTGAGCCAGTCGTCACTACGGAGGATGATACTCAGGCTAGGAAGTTAGGGTTGTTTGTTGTCTATAATCTGGAGGTTCTGGGATCAAATCCCAAGCAGTCTATACTGTTGTGCCCTTTAAAAAGGCACTTTACGCCTACTTCCATTCTCAACTGAAAAATTTACAAGTACAGAGGTTTTGAAATGGTACCTAAAAAAGAGAGAGTGATTTTGAAAAAAAAAAGTTAAATTTATATTTATACTGGACAAGATTCACCCCTAAATCATGGGCGTTTTGACAACACATGTCAACATCCGATAGTCAGACAGTAAACAAACCATCCAACTTTCGTCAGTATCTAATTTTCGTACTATGCCGAATCCTGGATATCCAGAAAACGTCATGAGCAGAAGGACGATTCCTGGATATCCAGAAATCGTCGCAAACAGGACGTTTCCTGGATAGACGACGCTGTTTATCCAGAACGTGTACGTGGGGGTGGAGCTTCCTGTTTTCGAGGGCGGGGACTATGTTGCATGTTGTTTTCGTGGTTAGAAGGCCGCCATCTTTGTATCTCCGGCGCAATAGGTTTATGTAGAATTATTCTGTCAGCTCCTGGTGTTACAGAACTTGATGTTTACATGTTACTTACGTATCAGGCCCAAAATGCTTTTTGCGTAATGAATCAACAAATGGCAGTCAAGATGGGATAAAGCTACTGTTGTTTTCCGTATAGCGACACATTCACGGTAACGTATTAATAGCATCCAGATGGCGTCCCTTTGTCACACAAGGCTTGGTCCACATCCTGGATATCCAGAAAATGGCTTGAACAGGAGGACGCATCCTGGATATCCAGAAAACGGCTTGAACAGGCTCAGGACGAATCCTGGATATCCAGGAAACGGCTTGAACACGCTCAGGACGAATCCTGGATATCCAGGAAACGGCTTGAACGCTCAGGACGAATCCTGGATATCCAGAAAACGGCCTGAACAGGAGGACGCGTCCTTGATATCCAGAATACGGCTCAAACAGACCTGACTGCGAACGTCACGTCAAGAGGGACCGCGAAAATTTTCGTAGCCTTGGAAGATGTCTCCCAATGTTTATGGGGAGGGCAGTGGTCACTTCCGGGTTAGATATTTGTGATCGTATAAACATAATTTTTTTTTAGATAGATAGGTCGCTCACCAGGCTATAAGGACAAATTCTGGCTACGTGTTCACTGTTTTCTCTATCTCATTTTCATCCCATAGACCTGCCTATATTGCTCCGGTCCGGTAAAAAGCGCTTCGCATCCCGACTCCAAGAAGTTCGGGCAACTTTTGAAACTCTCGCAGCTAGAGTCTCGCGAGGTATCGCGAGGTCGACCCAAATATGGAAACAGGGGCGTGCATAATTACTGTTTTCTGCACTGTCAATCACCATGATTGACGGCACCGGAAGTACGAATCCTGGATATCTAGTTTTCGTAAGGTTTTTTGACGATTCCTGGAGCCGCCGAAAACTAGATGCGACACATGTCAACATCCGATAGTCAGACAGTAAACAAACCAAACATCGTGCATAATATGAGAGTAACACATCATGTACAATGACTGATAAGAGTTGAAAGTCCAAAAGTTTTCATTCTAGGCTCACATTAGAAACGACATGTATCATCAAGAACGAGGTGACCTTGAATTTGTTATCGATGACACAGGCACAAAGAGCATATCCATTGAGATCATTCCAAGTAACCCGAAGGAGAAAAAAACAATATTGAGCTGTGTGTATCGCCCACCAAATACCGACATTATAGAATTCAATGAGCGCATAAAGGAATCTATAAACAATATTAATAGGGAAAGAGCGACTTGTTATATTATTGGTGATTTCAATATTAATCTATTAAACAATACTAACCAACCCACTACTGATCATATAAATGAAATGTTCTCATCTGGCTTCTACCCACTTATATGCAGACCTACCAGAATTACACCTTACTCTGCCACCTTAATAGACAACATTTATACAAACTCAGGTAGCAACAATATCAAGGTTGGCATCCTCATCACTGACATATCAGATCACTTTCCAATATTCCTTTCATCCGAATTAAACGAGCCAGTCAGACAGGCAGACAAAATATCTTATCGCCAAGTTAACACAACTAACATTCAGAAATTTACACAATCCCTATCAGAAATAGTATGGAGCGACGTATTAAACGAAACAGACACAGAGAAAGCATATAATCAGTTTCTCGAAACATACGGATCGTTATACGAAAAATGTTTCCCAAAGAAAACTACAAAAATCTCCCAGCACTCTCGCAAAAAACCCTGGCTTAGCAGTGGATTGTTAAAGTCAATACGCAGAAAAAACAAGCTCTACACTAAATATGTCAAGAACCCCACGCCCTTAAACCACAGTATCTATAAAAAATACCGGAATAAGTTAAATCATCTCCTAAAAACTACAAAGAAGGATTACTACCACAAAAAGTTCAATGAAGCTACCAGTAACATAAAACAAACATGGTCCCTGATAAATGAAGTTATAAATCGTAACAAAAGCAACTCAGCTGGTCCAAACAAAATACAAATTGGTACCAAAACTACCGAAAATAAAGATGAAATATGTAATGAATTCAATGATTTTTTCATTAATATTGGACCTACACTTGAAAGTAAAATCCCAAAAGGAACACAAGATCCTCTTAGCTACATCACTTTACAAGTAAATTCTAACCTATCAACTTTTGTGCCACCAACTGATGCTGAAATTACAGATATTGTCAAAAACTTAAAAGACTCAGCTGCTGGTCATGACGAAATTAGCCCTAAAGTACTAAAGTTGTCACTACCCTATGTTATTGCCCCTCTAACACATATTCTTTCTCTATCCTTGCAAAATGGAATTGTTCCCCACCCACTAAAAGTCGCAAAAGTGACGCCTATTTTTAAAAGCAGTGACCCACTAAATGTTAACAACTATCGACCAATATCTGTCCTTCCCTGCATATCTAAAGTCTTGGAAAAGCTAGTATATAGTCGTCTTTTGAAACATTTAAATCAAAATAACATCCTATATAAACATCAATATGGTTTCCGAAAGGGCTATTCTACCTCTCTGGCACTCATACACTTAATGGAAAAAATTTCTACCGCCATAGATAATTCAGAATACACAATAGGAATCTTTCTCGATCTATCAAAAGCATTTGATACGGTTAATCATTCCATTCTACTCAATAAACTAAAACGATACGGTATATGTGACTCCGCAATAAAATGGTTCTCGTCTTATCTATCCAATAGACAACAATACGTAGCTCTTAACGATAATAAATCACAACCCAAAATAATAGAATGTGGTGTCCCACAGGGTTCGATATTAGGACCTCTACTTTTTCTGATTTATATAAATGATCTCGAAAAAGCATCCTCAATTATATTCTTTATCCTATTTGCAGATGATTCAAATCTTTTTCTTTCAAACTCGAATTTTGATACGCTAGTAAAACTTGCTAACGAAGAAATGAAAAAGGTTATGTCGTGGTTTGAGGCAAATAAATTATCAGTAAATGTTAAGAAGACATATTATCTAATTTTCTGTAATAGAAATAAAACCTATAACAAAAGTGCCAAAATCTTTTTAAAAAGTGTGCCCCTGTCTCAAGAGAGTCAAGCCAAATTCTTAGGTATAATCATTGATGATCGACTGACCTGGAAATCGCATATAACTATGTTAGGTAAAAAGATTTCAAAAACTATCGGTATCATTGGAAAACTTAAACATATTCTTACTCAAAAAACCATTATTACCATATATAATAGTTTAATATACCCGTATCTAACCTACGGGAATATAGTCTGGGGATGCGCCTACAAAACCACACTACAGCCCCTGATATTGCTCCAAAAAAGATTTGTTCGTTCAGCCACGGGCGCCAGTTTTCATGCACATTCTGCACCTTTGTTTACAAAACTTAAGATTTTGAATATTTTTGATATCAACAGACTTCAACTGATGCTATTTACGTTTAAATTCCTAAACTGTTCTCTTCCAGAAACATTTAATGGTCTTCTAAATCTTAATTCTCATTTTCATAATTACCAAACTCGACAAAGTGCTCATTTCCATATTCCCCTATTTAGAACGTCAGTAGCCCAAATGAGTGTAAAATACAAATGTATAATTAATTGGAATAATCTCCCCCTCCATCTAAAATGTTTAACATCAATAATTAGTTTTAAACGCAATCTAAAAAATCACCTACTTTCCTTTCCCACTGACATTTGACATCTTATCTTGATTTCTCCATTTGATAGCTTAAGTTGTTATTTAGTTGATATATTTCCCTGTTTTTAATAATTTAATTGTTGTTTTAATCATTAGGTATTTAGCTGCTACATTTCCTTGTTTTAGTCATTTGATAATAGCTTTATTTGTGTCACTTTAGTTACGATATATCCTTGTTTTTCCTTAAATCGTTAACTTTGGCTTCTCTATTATATTATATAGCTTCATTTGTGTTACAATAGTTTCAATATTTAAATTGTTGCCAATAATTTTTTCCTTAACTTCTCCATTTGATAGCTTAAGTTGTTATTTAGTTGATATATTTCCCTGCTTTTAATAATTTAATTGTTATTTAGCTTCTCTATTTGATGGCTTTTTTGTGTTAATTTAGTTGATACATTTCCTTGTTTTATTATCAATTGTTTATCACCTCAATTATTTCATTAGAATTGCATACGTTATAGGAGGAGGGCTCGCATAAGCCGTTAGGCTTCCTCCCTTCCTCCCGCACAGTATTTGTTTTATCCAATGTACATTTCTCTGTTTTTGTGTTCTACGTGCGAATAAATAAACTCAAAACTCAAACTCAAACAAATCAATCAATCAATGGTTCAATGAGCAAAAATCACAAATAAGATTGTTTCTACACTCATGCTTTTTCAATACCACCACCTCCAGTCACACCAAAACAGGATGATAGTTTGCTTGGACTTTGACATGCACCAGAAACATGTACATGATATGTTGATAAATTTACCTACCCAGGTAACAAGGTACACTAAATGACTACAATACCAATACACATCTAGGTAATGGAATACACAATGTCATGATATTCCATAGGGATTCACAAGGACACTGGCATTGTCTAATGTTATTACACCACTGTTATGATCAAAACCATACAACTTTCCGTTTGCCACTAGCATTGTCTAATGTTATTATCAATACACACTGGCATTTACCTTTTCATTATACTGATAAGTGTTATGCCTGAAACCTACCAACTGTCCATTTGCCACAGAGGTGAAAATTACTTGTTAATCATTCAATGCAGAGGGGTAATCAACACACATTGTTATGGATGACAGAGACAATGGGACAATGGATTATCCAATTGTGTTAATCATCACCATCAAAAACATCTTCACTGTACAAGGCAAAAATGGGGATTTCTGTGGAACATAATATTGGCCCAAAGCTGTCAGTAAATTGGCCCCTAATTAGTACATTAGGGCATATTTGAAGTGTTATCTTACTTATTCATGAAATTCAAAGACTGACAATGAATTTGTTAAAATGTCTACATTTGTGGAAAGAATAAGGAAAAGATGACATTAAAACACACCAAAATGACAATCCTCTGAAGTTTGAAATGACAAAAACAAAACATCTCACAACATTATGTTCATGTGGTACAAAAATCCATTGTCATTCATTGAAAGTGCTTCAAAAATATCAGGCTAACATTGAAAACAAAACAACCACTTTTCAAGAAAGCTACAAGCTTCAATTCTTCCAATGACACAACAAAAGACTGTTGTTGTTGTTTTTTCTAACAAGACACAAACCAGGGAAAACGTCCACAGACAGGTGGTTGTTTGGAGAGTCAATGCGGAACTCACACAGACACGCACAGGAAATACAAACTATCAACATAGCAACCGACAAAAACGCCTCAAATAACACAAAAAAATCACCCTCTCGATCTAAAACTGTCCGCAGTGATAATAAAAATAATATAGACATGTTTCTAACGGTGAGTTCAGGCGCCAAACGCCCGTCCTAGCGGTTGTTTTTGTTCCATGTTGTTCCGTGTCGAGTTCGCGCATGGCGATCACTAAGGAATCTCACCAACTTGTCCGCATGTTTTTACACAGGCATCTCGCAACGGAAGCCATAAACTCTGCTTAGTTCTGCTCCAGATTTGTCCTTCCCTGTCTCTCCCGTGACCTTGTGGTTCTGGATCCTATATTGCTCGTGCGCCAAGGATGTAATTTGTCCAAATGAAAGTGAGGGAGGGGGGCAATTATTACAAAGCCCCAGAGTCACGCATGAAAAAAGTGGGCCGGCTTGACAAATTATTTTCACCTTCTACAGGCATTAGGGAGGGAACCCACCACTAACTCCACCACTGTTTTGTTAAGAAAAACCTTATGATATAATCTGCTGTAAAATACCCCGCTACAGTGTCTACAAAGGTGTGAAATTACGGAAAAACGGAGAAATTTACCCACCACTACTTCTTCAGCTGATGGACATGGCGGCCAAGCACTCTGGGTCAAAGGGTAAGGGGCGCTCCATTGTTGTAGCTTTCGAATTTCTGGCGTCCCTTAAAAATCCACAAACAGTGATAAAGTGAAATGAAAAAAATTAAGCAATCTGATGAATATTAATTTCTTCCTGCTATGACTGTTTTTTAAATTAGAAGACATTATTTCTACAAAATAGAACAACTACGTAACAAACATGGTTTGTCCCCTGTAAGTGCCGTCCTCTCGCCGGTTCTCGCGAGGCTTGGAACAGGCGGGAAGTCCAATATGGCCGCCGGGGACAGAAAATGTTGATGCAGATTTGCTAAAAAAACTTTATAAACTGCTTCTCCGCAATCAAAAAGAGCCACAACTTTATAAAGCAAGTTACAAGGTACGTAACTTATCTATGCACTGCACGATAAAGTTTCCCATTTCCGTATTACCGCTTTGGTGCCGTTGCTTGCCAAATATATATGACAGTACATGTTGACCAAAAGAAAAATATAATTTTGTCGTCTGTTTTTGTCAGATATTCCAGCGCACGCCGCCATGAGTGAGTTCAGAGTCCACCACCGAGTCAGCGAGCTGCAGAACCTGCTCAAGTGAGTCAACTTGTACTAGCGGACACCTCTGGACTGTCAACTTATGATCATCATCTTTGTCACATTATTTGAGTGAGATTCAAATGGAAATAGAAATATGATGCAAAAGCATGAAAATAAGGCCCCATATATGCGGTTTTACTCAGCTAGTACAACTAACAATAATAATAACATAATAACATATGAATATAATGATATGTTTATAAAGAATTAGCCTTTTGCAAGGCATGGTGAATACTAGTACCTAGCCGCAGGGTCCAAAACTCCCTGTGCTACCCGTGCCACCTGACCGTTTGTTTCCTGTCCCCACTAATTTGTCAAATCGTCAATTGACCCGCCATTGAAGTTCATCCGGGGTATCAAAAACCTGCGGGTCTCGTTCACAGTGAAAACACAAGATGTTACAGCTCTGGGCATGAGAGTAGATCTCATATTCATACCCCAGACTCACCGTCCAGCCATGTTTCTGGTGTAACCCCTTCCATGATGCCTGTCTCCTCCGCAGGGTTCGCAGCGGGGAGGGAGCGGAGGTCTACGCTGACCTGCTGTTGAAGAACATGACCCCCTACATCACCACACAGGTCAGAGGTCAAAGTTCATGGACATTTGTATTGATCCAATCAAAGTTTAGGGATGATATGAGTAGAACTAGAAAGATGAACAAATGTTAAACTGGTACAATTTTGTATTCCCAGTGACGCTGCAAACTCATGACACCGGCTGGTATTGCTCGGCTACCAGAAAGATCCAGAAAGGGTTGCAGTCCCTAAGACTGACGAGATGTTAAGCCTTGGTCGACTGTGTTTGTCGAAAAGAGTAGGGGCTTTCTCTGGCACAATGATTACCTATAAATACTGAATATAGCGTCTGGCTTTTTATGTCTCAACCAGGGGAACACTTTAGTTAGCAAAACTGATTCAAGATTACTTTCACTCTCTATCTGCCATAAGATGTGGGAAAGATTTTGTTTTCAACACAAACTTTCCCCTCCTGTAATGCAGGTATCGTCTCACAGTGCCAAGAGGAAGATCGCGTCCTTCACCAAGACTCCGGACGACTTCCAGCGCAAATATGATGAAGTCAAGTCCAAAAAGTAGGTCAAGTTTTGGTAATACTTAAGCTCACCCCTGCGGTAACTTAAGTAGGTGGATGCTTTCATCAGGTTGCAAGGTCCTATGGTAAGAAAGTCACATAATGATTGTACAATGAACTGTAATGAGGGGGATATAGACTAAGTTTAGGACCACATGCTCCATATTGCAGCAGCTACACCTATAGCTGCAGTGTTAAGTAGAACCAGTCAGTATTGCCATGAGGTAGGTGTACTTCACTTCATCTTGTATACAAAGAACATTGATATTGTTATCCTGAATAACTTGTTTGATTTCTGCCTCCACAGTGTGCGTGAGCTGGACCCGCTGGTGTTCCTGGTCTCCAAGCTGACTGAGGAAACCAAGGTTACAACAACTAATTATCATGATACTTACCCTGACTTACTCTTCATTCTACTGTTACATAATATCTATGTATCTCAGACAATTGTTTTAAAACAGCCTTTTTCATGATTTGAAAGTTGCATACAAGTTTTATTTATTTATTTATTTTATATCGCTGCTTGTTGTTTCCTTATTTGGCCAGACCCAGAAGTTCCTGGAACATCATTATGAAATGCTGACGCCTCTTGTTATTTCCTTATTTGGCCAGACCCAGAAGTTCCTGGAACAGAATGCCCAGGAGCGGGCAGCGGAGGCCGGCGGAACGCTGACGTCCACGGGCAGCGTAGTTTCCATGACAACCGCCTCCGGTGGGAAAATGTCCCAGGAGGAAGTGTCGGAGGTGGGACTGATGTTGACTCTTTCTGTAGAAGTGATCTGAGTAGATCCATAGCTCTGGTTAGGGATGTCACTGGGATAGGATGTTAAATGGAGGTTTTTGTTGAGGAGAACCACACCTCAAGCACTTTTAAGATCCTACCGCCCTTACAAAAAAGAGTAGGGGTTATTCCCAGTGTTGTGTGAAAGGTTTATACCATACAGTTCAGTAGCCGCACCTGGGGCAATTGTGGTATTGAACTAACCTTGGCGCTGAATGGCAGACTGTAACAGTTCAGCCCTATTGGGTGGTAGTCGGTTTCTAACACCTGCTTCAGTGCTGTGTGACAGTTTACTGGCAACTAAGCTGGGGACTAGGGCAGACAAAGAAAAAATGATTGGTTGACTGATTGACAGGATTATAAAGAAGAAATGTATGTTAAGTAAAAAAGCAAAAAACTTCATGAAATGCATCAAACTTGTATTCTTCCTGTTCGAATCTGCAGCTGCGGAATAAGCTGCTGAGTGCCACCAGTGGTTCCTCCATCCTGTCCCCAGAGTCCCTCCGCAGGCAGAGAGACAAGGCCAGGAAAAACGGTGAGGCATCATGGGAACTAGGGCTGCGTACCAAAACGTAACATCAGGTACAGGTACCGGTACAGAGGTTTAGGTGCAGGTCCGGACCTCTACCAGCCAGTGTACCTGAACAAAACTCCCCACCTGAAAGATCTGTTGCATACCGCCTGTCCCTAGGTGTCACTTTGGGAAACATTATATCATGCTCCGAACTCTGAACTCATCAAGTTGTGACAGTTACATCAACATGAAAAGAAGAACATTTACATTGCCATGTTGAAGGCAGTGGAGCAGCTGCCAAAATGTCAGTAGAGCTTAAGTAAGTTTTGTATGCCAACCTATCTACATGTACACACTGTCAGCTTGTGTAGACAAGCAAAAATATTGCACACTTGGAAACTGGAAAGTTTTCATGAAAAATAGTCAGATTTGCATCTGTTTGTTTTATTTGTTCAGGAAAAGAATGGTGCTCAGCTGGAACAACAACATAAAATCAGAAGCTGTACTTCGATTTTGGGGAGTTAAACTACTTAGAACATGCTTTAATGTTGATGTCATTGCATATATGGACATTAACTTGAATTTAATGTTGGTGTTCCAGCTCAGTCCCACACACTAGCGGTGCCAGCCTGGGTGTATGAACGACCCTTCCTGACGGGAGATTTCGTCCGACAGACACAACCTTCAGCTGAACATGTATGTACACAGACAAGAATCTGACAAAAAGATCAAATTGATTTTTAAGAATCAGGAAGACTTGTCGTGTAGTTAAGTTGGTTGTGGTGGTTGAGTTTGAAGAACTTTACTACATATTAGTATTTACCAACCTGATAAAACTATTTACAGTGAGGAAGACTAATAGTTCATACATGTATCTCAGTGCTGTACATATACTTTCAGGGCTCGAAATACCACCTGCATATGCAGGTTAGTGCAGGTAAAATTGGAGCTGTGCAGGTATTTCTGGTGTCTACCTGCATCTAACCTGCACTGGTCCATGTACTGGGTTTTATACATAAATGTCATATGATGTAGATGAACATGGATTGTTATTAGCTGCATTGACTGTGTGGATAAAGTATAAAAGAAAAAATAGCAATGGTTCCTGAACAATTTTAGTATGATCCATCCTTCCGAAATTCAAAGTGGTGCAGGTAAAACATGTCTGGTGCATGTAATTTTCAATGTTACCTGCACCAGTGCAGGTATGCAGACAAAAGTATTTCGAGCCCTGACTTTTGTAAATTTGTACCAGATTATGCAAACTTTAATTGAAATGTTCAAAACATCTTTCCCGTCCTCATATCAGACTGAAGTTTTATTAGGGGAGATGACCTGACCTATCGATAAGCTCTTTCTTGCTGTAAAAGCATAAAAACAATACATGTAAGTGTAGAAAACGTACTACTATATGAGACTGACCTATGCCTACTACTTCTTGCTTTGCTACATTGTTTGAAAAGGCTAGATTTGTAAGGAAAAGTTTGACAATAACGCCATATTTTATGAATATGTAGTGACCTTGTTTCTGTACCCCCCCCCCCCCAGCCTGTTGCCCTTGGTACCCTTCCCATGAGCCTCCAGGAGCAGGCTGTAGTGGAGGACCTGCTGTTCACCATGATGGTGAGGCTCTGACCTTTCTGACCTTCAACTTGGTTCTATAGAACAGTGGTTTTATGTTTCAACATGGGGACGAAATAGAAAAAAATACCTTGACTCTGTTTCATAATTCTGTAATCTGTGATACACAAGAAAGCACAATTCAGTTCTTGGTTGCAATGCTTTTTAAACAATTGAGTATTTGATGATTGATTGGTTCATTGGTTGGTTGATTGGTTGGTTGGTTGGACTGACTGACTGACTGGTGCAATCACTAGCCTGGGTACCAACCCCTGCAGTTACCGCTGGCTCATTGCAATCTTTTCATGATTAACAATCAAAAAGATTACTGTTACTATAGAGGATAGTACCCAGGCTAGTGAAATCAGAACATGGCAGTGAACATTCTTAATTTGCTGTTGTTTGTTCGTTTGTTTGTTTACAGGGTGTTGATGGAAAGTACATCCAGGCTCGAGCTGTGAACGACAAACACGGACACCGCTCCTTCAATGTAGACCCGTCCCTGGGTAAGAGTAACGTCTAATAAAAGCAGTCTTTTGATATCCTTGGATGTCTTGCAAAAATATAATGGACAAAATTATCTTACAACAAGACTAGTGTCTAGCAAACGTAACAGTAGCAAATAAAGAATGTGTATCAATTTTGTATCAGTACCAATGTACTTATTTCTTCTTTTTTTTTATTAAAAAAAAAGAATGTGTATCAATTTTTAGTGTGCTTGCAGCAAACTTACAAACGTTTGAACACATGTCATGATATACATGTAGCAGCTGTATTTATTGTTACGATGTTCCCTGCAGATTTGTCGATGAAGGAACTGGTGAACAGAGTCTTGCACGTCTTTAGCCACTACTAATTTGTAACAAATGTTACCACACATGTAACAAATGTCCTGTTGTTACATTGTTTCCTAGATGTGTCGATGAAGGAGCTGGTGAACCGAGTCCTGCCCGTCTGTAGCCACTACGTATGTGTAACAAATGTAAAAAATGTCCTGTTGTTGCGATGTTCCCTGCAGATGTGTCCATGAAGGAACTAGTGAACCGAGTCCTGCCTGTCTGTAGCCACTACTCTTCAGTCTGCAGGTTCATGGAAGGTCAGCAACAGTGTTTTTGGTGCTTTCTCTGATACTTACATTTCAGTATACAACCATGTAATAGTGTACAAATACTACATTTATGCTGTATAGCCTACAAAACTATGTAGTTGCACTGGTGCACCCATAGTCAAATATTAGTTGCACAGATGCCACATGGGTGCACAGTTGTATATTATGGACAAGGACTCCATGCAGGAAGAGTAGTGATTGTATGTCAACACTAATGGAGGTTTGGTAATAAACAAACAAACCCAGTATTTCCAGCCGAGCAGTATACGCATTTAGATACATACATGTACTATATACTGGGTTTACCTTGTCATCTTTTTAACCTTCTGTTTGCTAAGCTAGCTGTCTGGCACCAAATGTGTTTTGGTAATGGAGTCAGGCAGTAAGGAGAAGGTTAATGGAGATTCGCTGTCGTTTAATGTTTGCGGTTTTTGCAGTGGCCGCTTCACTGCGAACTCAAAACCACCGCGAACATTTCTCCATGACAGTAAGAGACTACAGTGCATGGTGCTACCACGAACTTAAAACCACTGCGAAAAGTCCTTTTTCCAGCTACTGCGAAATTAAATCCCCGTGAACTTAAATACATTTACAGTATGTAATCTGTTGACTGTTGTTGTTTACTCCTGTAGAGAAGTCCATGCCAGACTACGGCCAGGTGAACCACGCTCTCTGTGCCGCTATGAGGAACCTGGCAAAGGTGAGCTGATCCGTGACTAGTCGACAATCTTGCTTCTGGATCAAAAAGTATGGGTTCAAGTCCCGGTCTACCCTGTGGTCTCCTTTGATCGATATGAACGCAAAGTCTACTTGTAGTTTACTCCTTTGGTTATCAGTTTTGCTTCTTCTCTTTAGGCCTTGGGTAAGCACTTCTGATTCTATATCGTAAGGTTAGGAGTTTCCTGAGAATCCCATCCTAATTGTTAGTGTTACCCTGATATGCATAGTGTATGTTGTTGGTAGTTATATGGTGTGCAGTTTGATAACTTGT
This sequence comes from Branchiostoma floridae, assembly GCF_000003815.2. Lineage (NCBI taxonomy): Eukaryota > Metazoa > Chordata > Leptocardii > Amphioxiformes > Branchiostomatidae > Branchiostoma > Branchiostoma floridae. Next base: position 65,071 of record NW_023365773.1, read on the forward strand.
GTGTCCTTTGCTTTAGGAGGGCAATGTCTCAACATATTAAAGAACTCAGCACACTTATTGATAAGAGTTAAGAGTGCTCCTTTTTTTGTTAGGAATCTTAAGATGTTTGTTGTTAACCTTACAGGAGTATCTGATCCTTGTGGCTCAGCTGGAACATCAGTCCAGACAGGTGAGTGTTCAGCACAGGTGTTCAGTACAGGTGTTCAGCACAGGTGGACAGTTGGTTTCAAGATATGATCTTACAAACCTGTGACATCATCTTCATTCTTTCTTTGTAATCATCTGCATTAGAATCTAAACAAGTTAATCTTGATCAGTCTGATCATCTGCCAGATGGTAGCGGATACTCTTTGTAATCTTTTCACAAAGATCATTTGTTGATTGATCAGATAGTTTGCCATTGGTCAAAAACTGGAATATTCCTTTTTTCTCCTATACACCATCCATGAAAGCAAGTTATGTTCGAAAGTGATTGCTGATAACTGAGAAGTTTTTTTCTCCGTTTTAGGGCCAGCTGTCCCTGCAGAAGTTCTGGTTCTATGTGCAGCCGTGTAAGAGGACCTTGGAGATACTGGCAGCCATCGCTGAAACTGTCAACAAGGTAGGTCATGTGGCTTCAGGAAAGGGTTAAAGCTATGCTACGTAATATTTGGACAATACAAAAAGTAGATATTCCTGCCATTTCTTTACATAGTAAGCTAAGTCTACCCTTTAGCATTGAATATCAAGGCTCAGTGAGAGAAGTTGCAACATCAGTGCATCAAATAAACATGTCAGATGATGTCTACAAACTGTGATCTTCCTACATGGACCTCCATGCTTCCTAGGGAAACACGCCCACATCTGGCTTATCAGTGTCTTGTGTGCCTGACTGCACAGTGGGGTGTCTGATGACAGTTGCACCAGAGTTTTTGAAAAACGTAATCTTTGCAAGATTTCTTGCAGTTTTGAAGGGAATGTAACCTCAGCTTATTGATACCCTACAAAATAGACTAAGTGCATGATTATATCCTATTCTGAAGTGAAAAAAATTGAGTGTTTGAAAAGAAGAAGATCTTCCCCTGTAGCCAGCTGGAGTGTGATAAACTCATTAGCCCACCCCCTAGGGTGCCTACTGGAGGCCTGGAAGTTGTTACTTACAGCCAAGAGGGTCTAACTTGGGGGGACACAAAGATAATTACGTAGCATACCTTTAAAGGGCATGTAAGAGGGGGCATGGTTGGCTATTTGTAATTGTTATCTGTTAACATACACAGATGGAGTAAAACCCTCTGTCCTTTTTATCTGCAGGGAGACTGCCGAGGAGGAGCGGTCCTGAGTCTGCTGCATGAGAGAACAGCCAGTCTTGTGGGGTGAATATTTCTCTATGGTTTACTTAACATTCAGATTTATGTAGCTAGACAGACGCCATGTTGTATAAAGTAGAGTGGACTCATTTCTCAGCTAACCGACATCTTTCGCACCGCAGTCATCCCTCAGTAAGACATCTGGAGCCACATAGTTCAAGTTTCTGAACTTTTGTTCAGCCTGCCAACTTTCCGGAACTTGTATCATAAAGCCTCTAACTATAGGCAGATGACTGCGGTACGATAGATGTTGGTTAGCTGAGGAATGATTCCAATCTACATGTTTTTGTACAATATATAGTCGTGCATATACACGTATTCCTACTCATCGTCTGCCATTTCCATTCGATGTGCATGTATCTATCAAACACAACTCCTCCCAAGCCATGCCAGCTTCATTTGTTGGATCTCAAACTTAGAAAATAATGCTGAAAAATCACCATGCAGGAAAAGCAAGTCTTGCTACATGCAGTAGATTACTGTAACAATTATTGTAAGATGCAAATTTTCTCTCATCACTCTGTTTTCATCTTGAAAGATACCTGGAAAAAGTGAAACCTAGGAAAATGTGGAATAGTAGAGTCCTAGTATGAGACAAGATACCAAGGTTTGGTTATTTGTTTATCCATTAGGCCATGTTGATTTGGTTATCAGGATGACATCCTGGGGGAACTCCAAACTCATGCGAGCATGCACATAAAAGAAATTTGCCAAAAAAAAAGTGGTCTTCATTGTGAAATAAGTGTCAGGAAGGTTTCACAAATGATCATTGTGAAATAAGTGGTCAGGAAGGTTTCACAAATGAATAAACACACATGTATGGTACACCAAATAATAGTCCTCAATTTTGTTCTTTCACATTTCTTCTTTGACCTTTGAAATGACTTTTTTTGGCATTCTATGACATTAGTATCTGTTTTTCAGATTTTTTAATCTATGGCATATATATTTGCTTATTTTACAGCTGGTTTGTACGTTTTACAGTATGGTTGAAAAGTTGCTTTTTCTTTGGAAACGGCTGAAAATTGATGTGCGCTTAGATGTCATCTATATAATCTAATCAACATGGCCTTTTTATGATACTTATGACACCTGTTAATTTTAGGGACTCGAAAGCCCAGGACCTGTGCCTGTACCTAACCCAGGCCGCCTGTGTTCCCTACTTTGAGATCCTGGAACGGTGGATCTATAAAGGGATCATCGTGGATCCGTATGCAGAGGTGATGACAATTGTTTGTTTGTTGAAAGATGTTTTTGTTTTGTGCACAGTCATGTAGTTTTATTGTGTGTCATATTGTTACTGTATACAGTACCTGTGATTGTCGTTATGGCTGGTGGAAATTTGAAATTCATTATCTTTGGACGCCTCTAAACTAGCTATAGATGGAATTCGCTGAGCGACATTACATGGACCAAAACTGGATCTGTATCACTCTTGATTTCGTTTGGATCTAAATGTGAAGGTACATGACTTTATATGATTATGTAAAAGACAACAAAATGCAAAATGTGAAAAAATTGCTCTTAATGTAATGAAATTTGTGGTATGACCACTGACTGTTGCTCAGTGTTCACAACCACTCGTGAAAAGTGGATGTACACTGCAATAGAAAGCTAACAATTTCATACTGAATTCATTACTGTATCTGTAGGCAACAGGATTTTTACCAGAGAAATTTTCTGCCCACAGTTCATCGTTGAGGAGCATGAGTCTGTGATAAAAGAGAAGATTGAGAAGGATTACAACGATGCCTACTGGGAGCAGAGATACACCATCTGTCGGGAGAGGATTCCTGTGTTTCTGGAGAAGGTATGGATAGAGGGAGGGAGGGATAGATGAAGGGATCGAGAGAGGGAGGCCTTGGTGAGATGAGGAGGGAGGGAGAGAGGGAGGCCTTGGTGAGATGAGGAGGGAGGGAGAGAGGGAGGCCTTGGTGAGATGAGGAGGGAGGGAGGGAGGCCTTGGTGAGATGAGGAGGGAGAGAGGGAGGCCTTGGTGAGATGAGGAGGGAGGGAGAGAGGGAGGCCTTG
>NW_023365773.1:68547-157988 GCF_000003815.2 Branchiostoma floridae
TGCTTAATCACCCTGATCCTGCCATATACCCCGCACGAATAGATGGATGGATGGATGCAGGGAGGGGTGGGTGGAGGTACTGGGAGCAGAGATACACCATATGTAGGGAGAGGATTTCTGTGTTTCTGGAGAAGGTATGGAGAGAGGGAGGGAGGGATAGAGAGAGGGAGGCCTGGGAGAGAGGGAAGGAGGGAGGGATGGAAGAAGGGATGGAGGGATGGAGGGATAGAGGTACTGGGAGCGGAGATACACCATCTGTAGGGAGAGGATTCCTGTCTTTCTGGAGAAGGTACGGAGGGAGGGAGGGGGAAGTTGAGAGAGGGGGATGGAGAGATGGGGAGAGAAGGAGGGAGGGAGGGAGGGAGGGAGGGAGGGAGGGAGGGATAGAGGTACTGGGAGCAGAGATACACCATCTGTAGAGAGAGGATTCCTGTGTTTCTGGAGAAGCTATGGAGGAAGGGAGGGATGGATAGATAGAGCAAAAGAGAGGAATCATAGAGCAAGAGAGAAGGATGGAGGGAGGGAACAGAGATATAGCATATGTAATGAGAGGTTTTCTGGAAAAGGGATTGAAGGAGATAAGGCAGGAGACATACTTGTCTTGATCATGTTAGTTTGTCGGGTAATTTTTGCTACATATCGTGATTGATTGATTGATTGATTGATGAATTGAATTTGATTCATTTTGATTGATTGTGATATTTCCCCTCAGGTTGCAGACAAGATCCTTAGTACAGGGAAGTACCTGAACGTCATCCGACAGTGTGGTGAGTTTTTCCTACATAACTGAGTTCTGTGGTCTGTGCATTTTTCATCCTAAAGATTCTGTGTGGGTTCTTTCCCTCTCACTTTGTTGACAATGGCAATAAAACATAAAACCTTGACCGAGGTTAGGCACAATATCTTGCAGAAGTTAGGCACATCAAGGCAATTCAGATTCTTTCTTCAGACACTGTGCAGATGATTTCAAATATTTGGGTCAGTTTTTACTGAAGGATCGCTAGTATGTAGTACCAATAGCTGCAGCTAGGGGGAGCTCATACACTGTTCATGTTCCAGGTCGTGATGTGAAGTGTGTACAACTCTGTAGTACCAATAGTTGCAGCTAGGGGGAGCCCATATGCACTGTTCATGTTCCAGGTCGTGATGTGAAGTGTGTACAACTCTGTAGTACCAATAGCTGCAGCTAGGGGGTGCTCATGCACTGTTCATGTTGCAGGTCGTGATGTGAAGTGCCCAGCTGCAGAAGAGATCGTGTACACCCTGAAAGAGCGCCGTTACGTGGAGCAAATCGAGAGAGCGTACAACTACGCCAGCCGGGTCCTGCTAGATCTGCTGATGGAGGAGAAGGAGCTGATGGCAAGGCTCAGGTACAAGGGGCAGGGGTTCCAGTCCCAGGTACTGGAGTTAGTGGTTGTAGTCCCAGGTTCAGGTACGGGGGTCAGGGGTTGTAGTCCCAGGTTCAGGTACAGGGGGTCAGGGGTTCTAGTCCCAGGTTCGGGTAAAGAAGGCGTACAACTACGCCAGCCGGGTGCTGCTGGATCTGCTGATGGAGGAGAAGGAGCTCATGGCCAGACTTAGGTACAGGGGGAAGGGGTTCTAGGCTCAGGTCCTGGAGTTAGGGTTCTAGTCCCAGGTTCAGGTACGGAGGGAATGGGTTGTAGTCCCAGGTTCGGGTAAAGAAGGCGTACAACTACGCCAGCCGGGTGCTGCTGGATCTGCTGATGGAGGAGAAGGAGCTCATGGCCAGACTTAGGTACGGGGGGGCAGGGGTTCTAGTCCCAGGTATAAAGGGCAGGGGTTCCAATCCCAGGTACGCAGGTCAGGGTTTCAAGTCTCAGTGGCTTGAGGCTCAGGTACATGGATGAAGATGTTCCAGGTCCTGGGTGCACATACAGGGATGAGGGGGCTCAAGTCCAGCTGGCCAGGCCAGTCGTTTCAGTCTCATTGGTAGGCTCAGGTACACGAGTCAGGGCAGTCCCAGTGACGAGGCTCAAGGGTTACTCTTACTAGTATTTCTTTAAGTCCTGTACAAATTATAAAGGATGTGAGTCCCTTGGCAAGGCACATCAGAATACATTTTAAGACACCTGTGCCTCTCGGATAAAGAAAAGTTTTCTACACTTCCAACAAATAGAAATAGAAATAAGAGATTCATTCAACTGCAGCAAAGACAACCAATGGAATGCCCTGTTACAACTGGCTTCTTATCTATTACATTGTTTTTCCCATAGGTCTATCAAACACTACTTCCTATTGGACCAGGGAGACCTGGTGGTGCAGTTCATGGATATGGCTGAGGATGAGCTGAAGAAGGACATGGAAGATATCCTTTTTTATAGGAAATATCAATAGACAATAAGTGATTGATTAGTTTGATTGATTTGATTGATTGATTGATTGATTGATTATTTGTGTTGATAGCAAAGAGGAAAAGCTTGTACATGTAGCAGTTAAAGTTCTGTACTATTACTACATGCATGAAATAGTAAACAATTTCTGACATCTAACTTCAGAAAAAGGTTTTCCACAGAGAATCATGCTCCTAAGTGTGTGTACTATATATGGCTCCTAAAATCAGTGTGCCTTGTCCTTCATGGTTGTTCAACATGATAATGGCTCATTGAAGGTTTGAGATCCCATTTTGATGACTACTTCTTTCTAAGTAAGTCTTTAAGTTCAGTGTCCAGTGTCAAAGGACCACTTGTAAGTTACCTAAGAGCAAAGTTCCTTAACCAGTCCCACATATCATCCCCACCCGCCTGGAGTCCCTACTGGAGCTGGCCCTCAGGACAAGTGTGGCCAACGCTGACCCTTACAAGGATGATCTCAAGTAAGGAAACACCTCTTTGTCTTATGGTTAACTTCTATTTCTGTATTTTCTTTATATCCCCAAATCTATGGACATTTTATATGAGTAAGTCTTTGTCAAATAATCAGAAAAATTGTCAATACTTGATATCAATAAGTGAATAACTTATTCACTTGGAATCAATAATGATATGAAGTTACCTTCTTACATGGTGGATCTTGTGAACTATGACCAGATATTGAACTATGACCTTTTTTTACAGGGTGGAGCTGTTGAACTATGACCTGATCACCCAGCTGTTCCGAATCTTGTCCATCGAGACCAAACAAGAGAAAGGTAAACATTCACAGTTTATCAAACACAATCTTTTAATCATTAATTTTAGAATGTAAATCATAGGAGGTGCTGATTGCTGTGCAAGCTATCAACCTAAAAGCTTTTGGTCCTGCAATACCAATAGCTTCAGCTAGGGGGTGCCAATGTACTGTATTCTGTCCCCAGTCCTACAGGCCATTGAACCCACAGAGATCCACATCTCTGGGCTGTAGTACCAATAGCTGCAGATAGGTGGTGCTAACGTACTTTTTTCTCCCCAGCCTTACAGGTCATTGACCCCACAGATATTCACATTTCATGTATGGCCTGTAATACCAATAGCTGCAGCTAGGGGTTAGTCATGTACTGTTCTCTCTTCCCAGCCCTGCAGGCCAATGACCCCACAAAGATCATATCTCTGGGCTGTAGTACCAATAGTTATCTCTAGGAGTAGGAGGTGCTAATGTACAGTTCTCTCTCCCCAGCTCTTCAGGCCGTTGATCCCACAGAGATCTACATCTCTGGGCTGTAGTACCAATAGCTACATCTAGGAGCAGGAGGTGCTAATATACTGTTTTTCTCTCCCCAGCCCTACAGGCCATTGACCCCACAGAAATCCACATATCTGGGCTGGAGGCCTTCGCTTTTGACTACGAGGTCAAATGGCCGCTTTCTCTCATCATTAACAGGAAGGTCAGACAACAACTTATTTTGTTTTACACTATTTACTGTAAGTGCAGAAATGTTCGGGGTAGTTCTATGTTTACCGGTTCACTTTACCGCAAACTTAAAACCATCGCGAACATTTTTCCATTACAGTACGTGACTACAGTATGTGGCGCTACCGCAAACTTAAAACCACTGCGAACCCGCTATTGCAAAAGTAAATCCCAGCGAACTTGAAAGTTTGTGAGATTTTTGGTTTGAACAAAGCAAAGATGCCCTATTTTTGCAATATGTTGTTCTATGCTAATAAGCACCCCTGTACATGTATTTCCCAGGCCCTGACCAGATACCAGATGCTGTTCAGACACCTGTTCTATGCTAAACATGTGGAGAGGCAGCTCTGCAAGTAAGTTGGTGTTTCAGACAGTTCTTCAGTTCTAAACTCTAAGAATGAAGAGAAGAGAGGTGAGAAGAATGCTGTCAGTTCAGCAGGGAATGGTTAAGTAGGTAACAGCCAAATCTCTGGTTCACAAAGTTGTGGGTTCAAGTCCCAACTTGTCCTGCTGACAATTTTGTATTTTCATGTTTTTCACTGATGATAAGGCCTTCACTTCATCAGACAGTATATTGTAAGCCGTTACTTGTGTATTCATGAAGATGGTCACTTGAAGTAAAAAAGGCTGCCATTCTCAAAATGAGGAGAGGGACACTGAAATGTTCAGTGGTTCCTTTCACAGCTTATACAACATGTAACGAATTTCCTTTTTTTGCACATAACTCTTTTTAATCTCTAATTCTATAACTGATAATCATTAGACAATCTCTACTTGGCCAATATTTCCTGTTACATACATTTGAACCAGATTGATCCTTTCTTCTGTACAGCATATCATAAACTCACTCCTTCTCTTTCATTTTGTGTCCACAGCATGTGGTTAAACAGTAAGACAGCGAAACAGTACGATCTGCAGTCACCCCGCTGGTATGCTGCAGCCTTCGCTCTGAGACATCGCATGCTGCACTTTGTACAGAACTACGGGTACTACATGATGTTTGAGGTGCTGGAACCAAACTGGCACATTCTGGAGCAAAACCTCAAATCTGTAAGTATGAGAGAGAGAGAGAGAGAGAGAGTGAGTTAGTGAGTGAGTGAGAGAATGAGTGAGTGAGTGAGAGAATGAGTGAGTGAGTGAGACATCGTATGTTGCACTTCGTACAGAACTATGGGTACTACATGATGTTTGAGGTGCTGGAACCAAACTGGCACATTCTAGAGCAAAACCTCAAATCTGTAAGTCTGAGAGAGAGAGAGAGAGAGAGTGAGTGAGTGAGAGAATGAGTGAGTGAGTGAGAGAATGAGTGAGTGAGTGAGACATCGTATGTTGCACTTCGTACAGAACTATGGGTACTACATGATGTTTGAGGTGCTGGAACGAAACTGGCACATTCTAGAGCAAAACCTCAAATCTGTAAGTCTGAGAGAGAGAGAGAGTGAGTGAGTGAGAGAATGAGTGAGTGAGTGAGTGAGAGAATGAGTGAGTGAGTGAGACATCGTATGTTGCACTTCGTACAGAACTATGGGTACTACATGATGTTTGAAGTGCTGGAACCAAACTGGCACATTCTAGAGCAAAACCTCAAATCTGTAAGTATGAGAGAGAGAGAGAGAGAGTGAGTTAGTGAGTGAGTGAGAGAATGAGTGAGTGAGTGAGAGAATGAGTGAGTGAGTGAGACATCGTATGTTGCACTTCGTACAGAACTATGGCTACTACATGATGTTTGAGGTGCTGGAACCAAACTGGCACATTCTGGAGCAGAACCTCAAATCTGTAAGTCTGGAAGAGAGAGAGATTGAGTGAAAGAGTGAGTGAGTGAGTGACTAAGAGAGAGTGAGTGGCCATTCCCTCTGAGGGATGAACCATGAATCATCAAAAACTGGAGATACGATACACAAAGTCATGTTATAGTATATGGTGGTCATAAAGTGAGACTTTAACCTGTTCCCTCAGGTGTCCAACGTTGACGATGTTCTCCACCACCACATGGACTTCCTGGACAAGTGTCTGAAGGACTGCATGCTCACCAACACCGAGCTCCTTAAGATCGTCAGCAAACTTATGGTCGTGTGTATCACCTTCTGCAACTGTATACAGGTGAGCTATAGTACTGTATCACATGTAACTGGTTCTGTAGTACCAACAGTTACTGCTAGGGGGCATGCTGACCAACACCGAACTCCTCAAGATCGTCAGCAAGCTCATGGTTGTGTGTATCACCTTCTGCAACTGTATACAGGTGGGCTATTGTATATCACATGTAACAGGTCCTGTAGTACCAACAGTTACTGCTAGGGGGCATGCTCACCAACACAGAGCTCCTCAAGATTGTCAGCAAGCTCGTGGTTCTCAGTATCACATTCTACAGCTGTATACAGGTAGGACCTGCATGTAATGAGCAATGGCTGCATTCCTTAAGTTAAGACCAGTGATTCAAATTTCAATTCTCATATTACCAGTAACAGTAGAAAGATTGTGTGTACTGTAAATGCAGAAATGTTCACAGTGGTTTTATGTTCACAGGTTTTGCCATTATAGTTTGAGACCTCAGTCTATGGCGCTACCAGGAACTTAAAACCCCTGCAAACACTCCATTTTCCCGCTACCGCTTAAGTAAATCCCTGCAAACCTAAGTGCATTTACAGTATGTTTCTGTTACACACAAAAGTATGAAGCAGACTGCTACATGTATGTTTACCCGTCTGTACTTCCTCATTACAGAGACTGACTCGGACATTCCTAGCTGATGAGGAACTGCAGCTGACAGCCCCGCCAGGGAAAGGCAAGTTGACAGACGCGGACATCAGGAAAAACAAGGCCAAGGTACTCCTCTAACTGGACATTCACCACAAAGTTAAATAGCAAAGTAAATGCTAAGTGCTTTCTGATGATGTTCTGTAGGATTTTATGCATCTCTAAGTCTAAGAAAAGTTTTTCTCGTAGCTAATTTTCTTTGTTCTTGTTCTGCATATGCTGGGCCCTCTTGGAAATCAACTTTTACAAGGCAACCCAGCTGTCTTGAGACGACATTGAAATCAATGTTCTGGTTTTCTTTCCCGCGAAGGTTGTTTCTGAGCATGTAGACGAGCTCGTCTCCAGCGACAGCTTCGAAGACACGATCACGAACTTTGACCGGAACTTCTCCTCTCTGCTGCTGAGTCTGCTGGATCGACTCAGCCACTTTAGCAGCAGTGACTGTGAACACAACATGATGAACATCATATACAGGTAATCATAGGCCAGGCCTGTAGTGCCAATAGTTACAGTTAGGGGGCACTGTTGGACCGACTCAGCCACTTCAGCAGCAGCGACTGTGAACACAACATGATGAACATCATTTACAGGTAACATGGCACCATAGTATCACATATATCTGGGCCTGTAGTACCAATAGTTGCTGTTACGGGGCACTGTGAACACAACATGATAAACATCATCTACAGGTAACATGGCACCATAGTATCACATATATCTGGGCCTGTAGTACCAATAGTTACTGTTAGGGGGCACTCTGAACACAACATGATGAACATTATCTACAGGTAACCATAGCACAGTATAACATGTATCTGCTAGGCTAGGCTTGTCCCTTGGATTGAATGTTAATTGCATGGATGTCCCGTGTTCGGGGAGAGCCACACCCCATGCATGTTAAAAAACCCACCACACTTATCAAAAAGAGTAGGGGCCCTTCCTGGTGTGAGTGGATCAAACCTTACAGTCTGGTCTCCGGGTTGACATCTTGCAGTTATGTCAATCCTTCCACAACGTACTGTGGTAAAACTGAATCAAAAATAAATAAAATAAAATAAACAAGCAAACAAAGTGTGGTGTTAAAAAATAAGATGCTGCTGTGAGGTGTCAGCTGTTGACAGTGCAGTGACACAGGCACGTGTGGCATCTCCTCACCTGCCCCACATCTCTCCACACCTGGGGACTCTGCAAGTCTTTACAAACATACACAAAGTCTTAAGTAGCTCCTCACAGCTGTCCTCTTCCTAAGGACTTAGTTTGGAATCTTGGAAGGAAAAATATCAGTTGATCATCTTCTGCACCCAAATTAGGTGTTCCTATCAACATAGTCCCTAGACCTCCTGGCCATTGGGGGACAAGGTAGACATGAAGAGGGAGATTTGCATTCAATTTGTTACCTATATTTCAAAATGAAGTGACATGACATGGTATGACAGGGCTCGAAATACTGGGTGCATGTGCACCCAAAATTGGAGCTGTGCACCCAATTATTTTCTGCACCCTGTGCACCCAAATATTTTTTGGGTTTATGTATCAAAGTATACTACAACATGTAGTACATAAATCATATTCTTGACATCTAAATGTTAGAAAGATAATAAAATGTCTGTCATGTTACTTGTTTAAGAATTTGATATAGCATGTAGCTAAGTTTTGTTATTCGGTTTTTCTGACATTGTACTTGTATTTAAGTTGTGCACCCAAAAAATTTTTGGTGCACCGAATTTTTTAAGCTGGGTGCACCAGTGCACCTAGTCCCAAAAATGAATTTCGAGCCCTGTATGAGGATCTCGGAAGTCTCAAATTGACAGCTGTCCATTGGTTCTTCCTTTTTTAAGCCTTATTTTACCAATGGAATTTGCCAAGAGTCGGGTTATTCCAACAAATGGGGTGTTGGGGAAATGTAAGAACTAGTGACATGCCACAGGTGGTGAGTTCCTTGTCATGCGCGCCATCTGTAACCTATGGGGCCTTGCAGAAATATTTAGAACCCCGGACAGCTGCTGATAAACGTCTTTCTCAAGGTCAGGATCGCTTTCTCTCCTCGCTGGCCAGGAAACCAAAACCTGGGCAGGGTTCTAACCAGGATTTTATTTTAACGTAAAGGTAGTGAACAACCATTTACGGGAATGGTGTGGAAGGGGGTCTTGGCTCTTCCATGGTGATATTTTGAAAATGTAGAGTAAAACATTGGTTGTATATTAGGATACCCGTGAGGTGACTTACTGTAACTCTGTTAACATCACATGCAATTTAAAGGACTTTTTGGTTAGTTTGGAGTGGCATATCATCATTTTTCATATTTGATTAGACAGTTTTCAACAAGTAACGTTAAATGATAGTACCACAACGCTAGTAGAAAATTAGTGAAGTGGTTCCCATTTTAGCGTGGTGGTCGCAAATTACAGCATAGTGGTCCATTACGGTAAAATGCACTAGCTAGAACCCTGCTGGGGAGTTAAGAAGGCAGGAACCATCTTTAAGACATCTTCAGGTGTACATGTAAGACGGCAAGCTGGACACACCTGTACCGTCTATGTGACCTGTGAGCTATTTATAGCATCATTAGGGAAACCCTAAACAGTAGACGAGATGATTGTTATGAAGTTCTTTGCCCTTCAAGACCTGGTAACAAATTTAACCTTGACTTTCAGGCTAATTATTAGTTAACATATCTTTTATGTAATGTTATTGAGATAATATATTTCAGTTCAATTAAAAGGAAACAAAAGTTATGCAACAACTGGAAAAGTTTTGTAAATTTCTGGAGTAACTTTTGTATCATGTACATATCTAACTGCCTGGATTTATAACCTGCATTGACATGAACAAATATATACTTGTTCAGCATATGTAGCATATGTAGCAAGGACAGTTGAAGGAATAGCTTAATGTTCGTGTGCGTAAGTGCGTGTGTCTGTGTGTGTGTGTGTGTGTGTGTGTGTGAGTGTGTGTGTGTGAGTGTCTGGGTGAGTGTTTGCATGTGTGTGTTTGTGAGTGTGTGTCATATCACTTGTCAATGCATGCAGGTTGAGTCAGTTTGATATAATTTAGTTTTCACAAATAAATTTCATGAACTTTGTTTCCTCAGAATTGACTTTAACGGCCACTACACGGAACAGTTGGAGCAGTTCTCAGCTGAGCGCTCCATGATGGAACAACAGTCACCCGATTGGCAGCCTGCAGATTCAGGCACAGGTAAACCCAGCAACTTATTGGTAACAATGACATTCAGTGCATACTGTTGGGATGTTAATCATGTTATACACTTTGCTGCTCCATTTTTTCGTCAGGAAGAAGTCTAGGACTGGTGATTTCCATAGCCAAATAAACCTCATTCCAACAACTTGCTATCCGACATTTTGGTCTTCGTCAGTGTTAGTGACCCAGGACTCTTGTCACATCACTAAGTCTTGGTTATGATTATGTGGATTTAGTTGTTAGGTTATCCTTGACTTTTAGGATGATTGACCACTAATGTAATGGTCTAGATTTCATGACTGATGGGCTAGATTTCAAATTGGTTTATTTAAACCCTTGTCTTGACATGGGTTTCAAGTGAACCATCCTAGAATTGCCTCATGAACATAATTTATGTAGATTCACTGACAGAAGACAGCAAATACTGTCTGAATCGTCTGACCATTTCCAGATTTTATCCAGTTGCTTGCAAGTAACTCTTCACTTACCTTGCAAATCTTAATATCTTGCTATGTATCAAAGGAAGCTCTTGTGTTGAAATAAGGTTAACTTTGATATTTACCAATTTGGATTATCAGTGAAAGTATTTCTTGTTCCTGTTTCTTGAAGTTTTTGGCAAGTTCTCCAGTGGAAAGAAGATGGCCGCCAAGGATCCTTCACCCAAACCTGCCGGGGGGGACTGAGAACTCCGCAGATAGTGAGTACAGCTGGTGTAGGCTCCAGGGAGCACATTCTGACATACCCGACAATTTAGAAACTGTTTTGTTTGTTGTAAAGATTTTATATGCTGTTTTCCTTACACAAATAAAGCACTGACCTACAAGCTTTTGGTCAGTCTTCTTCGCAAGTTGGGGGGGACTGAGAACTCCGCAGATAGTGAGTACAGCAGATGTAGTCTCCGGGGAGCACCTTCTGACATACCCTACACTTTAGAAACTGTTTTGTTTGTTGTAAAGATTTTATACGCTTTTTTCTGTACAGAAAGTAGACCAACAATGTTTTGATTAGTTATCTGAGCCTTCGAAAGTTGAAATGAACAGAAGCCTAGGTCATGTGACCTAAACAGAAGACTGTGACATATTTTGAGTGTAACATTTTGTTTGTTTATTTGTTTGTTTGAATCTTTGTATATTCATGAGAAGCTCAAATAGACCTGTATGGCCATTTTCCATAGAGGTCATGAGGGAAGAGGTCAAATAAAATAAGACAAACTTGATATACAGACTACATAATTGAAGTCGTAATAAATAAACCCATTAATACTGCATGTGTCTATATATGATGTCGAAATAGTTGTAACTAAAAAGATAAAGAAAAGAAAAGAGGTAAAAGAAGAATGGGACAAACAAATTGCATGATTTAAATGTATGCTTGTATTAGCGTTTATGAGAAATTTAATGTCAATAGTACAATGTGTGCATGCACTTAATTAATATCTATGAGGTTTAAGCTCACTATACATATGCATGGACCTTGACTGGTATCATGTAAATGTATTTCGTGTCAAATATAGTCTATAGCATTTGACTTCCACATGTGACTGCATGTCTGGAGTCATTTCGTATGCTTGTAGAAGTACGCTTGTAGAAACATATATACATGTACAGCCCTTGATTCTTGTCTAAAGAAGCTGGAATACTTCAGGGCTTCGGTGTGGATTCAATGATTAAGAATTGAGAATTTGGTAATTCTTGGATGGAGAAACTGCTGAGATGAACTTCAAAACCACTCGTCTTCTGTGTTTTACAGCTAGTTAAGATTTCCTTGTAAATATAAGACATATATTCTAATGGGACTTTAAGATACAACCGGAAGTCTGTAAGGTCCTTCAAGTGAAACGTTGTAAAGATTGAAGAAATACAAAAGCTGTAAAACAGTTACTGCAAATTTGTGATGTTCATTTCCGTAAGTTAGTGTGGCTATAAAGAGTTGAACACTTTTTGTTTGTCTTGTTCTGTTTTTGTGTTTTCTGTTGTGTGTGTGTGTGTGTTTGTGCATGTGCGTGTGTTTGTGAATGTGTGTGTGTTTGTGCATGTGTGTGTGTTTGTGAATGTGTGTGTGTTTGTGCATGTGTGTGTGTTTGTGAGTGTGTGTGTGTTTGTGAGTGTGTGTGTGTTTGTGAATGTGTGTGTGTGTGTGTGTGTGTATGTTTGTGTGAGTGTGTGTGTGTGTGTGTTTGTGAATGTGTGTGTGTGTATGTGTGCGTGTCTGCATGTATATGTTTGTGTTTGCATGCAGGCAAATGTGTGTGTGTGTGTGTTTGGTTGTGTTTGCATGCATGCATGTGTGTTTGGTTGTTTGTATTGTTATGTCAGTTGCACAGTTACCTGTGCACTACATGTACATGTAATGTTGGTTTGCACTTCTATCATCGTAGTGAAATCTCAGGTCAGATACAGGTGCACTCTCACCTGCCTCGGCAAAGCCCAGTTACAGACTACAGGTGAACCACGTGCCTCAGTGTTGCCCAGGTAAATAGTGTTGAGGTGAGGAGATTTATACCCATACTGAAGTGTGGTTTTCCTGTGTACACAGCCATATATCATGGTGGTGCAGCATTGTTCCTAATGTCAACAGGGCTGACACGGTTATTCTGCAACATGTGTAGGACTTGACGATTGACTTAAGCTTTTTGAGCAAGAGTAAGATGCTGTCTTCCGTTCCTTTTCTAAGAAATATCTGTTGGTTTAAGGAGTTTTTGTTACTGCATAGAACAATTTTGCAAACTTGACATAATAATGTAGATCTTACAAGTATCTTCAGCTACTGCTAGAGGACACGGATTTGCAGGCCGACGAGCTCTGTTCAATCATGCTGGACAGGAACATGTGGAGTTACTGGTGTCACCTCTCCGAGGATGCACTGAACTGAACCATAGGTTGTCTTAAGTTTCTTGAGCAAGACTTAGATGTTTTCTCCCACTCCTTTTCTAATAAATTCCTCTTGGTTTTAAGGTGCTTTATTTTCTGCAGAAAACGATTTCAAGTAGTCAGAGCAGGTTTTAAAAGGCTTAGCTATTAGTGGTAGCATTCTTCTTATTATGATACATTTAGATACAGATACCTGAATTTGGTGATATGTCTATGTATGAATTGTGTCTTCAAGTCTGTTTTCTTCCATTGCCCCCCTGGAGTGTAATCTCTTCAGGTTTATCACCCTCTTAGCTTTTTGAGTGTTTTTGTGGTGGACATAAGTATCGTTCATAAAACTCTCACAGATAACAGACAGCACGAGCTCTTGCTATACATTGCAGGTTCTAAAATGGATACAGTGGATTAAATTTATCTTTGGCTAATTGTATATATATAAGTGTGAAGTATAGACCAAATCCACTCTGTCCTTGACTGATGAATGATGATGTCTGTAGAACAGTACATGTATTTTTTCAGCCAATGCTGTTCTACATGTTGAATTGTGTATTCTATTATGGCTAGACACGGAGAAGGGTTTTGACGCACGGGACGTCACTTCAGAAGTTGTTTTCCTGCTGTCACATCCGGTGGTAAACAGTCATGAATGAAAGTAAACAACTCAGACACGTACTTAGAAAGTTTGGTGGCAAATAAAATCGTTCACTTGAAAGAAGTTTGCCAGACATTCCAAAGTTCCAGTCTCTCCAAATTGAAAAGGATAATTTAAGTTTTACGTACATTTTGTGAATCAATTAATATTTCTTTTGCTATGACATGCCTTATGATTCCATTTTACACTGTAATGAAACTCAAGAATGAAATATTAAATGGGAGACCAATAATTCCTATAACACAAAAGCATCCTTTCTGTTGACAGAGAGATTAGTTGTGATCTTTTAGTTGTGATCTTTGCATAAAAGTAGGAAATTTAAAATAATAATACATTATTTCATTGAATCTAGACTTGGAGTTATGATAAGAAGACAATAAAAACACAGCAACTTCAGAAGTTGAGTTGAGACCATCTTTAAGTTTATTACTAAATGTACTTTAGAACCTAAGAAACCATCTTTTGATACATCAAAATATTACAAATGTAGACAATAAGAATAATTATGCTCACCACTTTGTAGGTGTAAAAATAAATAATGGATTGAATACAGTGCTCAATAAATACACAAATATGAACTTCAACAGTCACATAATAAATATTATACTTAACGGAATGAGAGAAGCGGTATCAAATTACACAGGTATGTACATCTTGACCTTGGAAAACCTTTAAGGAATTATACTTGAACTGAGATATCACACTTGAGATTTATAAGAAGACTTTCTTCCGTCGGCTTAAGAAATGAGGTATTTGTTGTGACAATATTAATGTACTGGTAGCTGCCCAGTAAAATCTACTTAGTACCACCCCTATTTGTAGGAGTGGTTGAATCCAGATATGACAATAACCATTGAATCTTGGATAGCACCATGTCATAAAAGGGGTGTACGTGTTATAATTTCACTGTAGCACTGTACATTACTAAGTTTTAAGTAATAGTACATTGTGTGGGATTGATACAATATTAAAATAGAAAACTACACAATGACTGTACTCTATACATAATTTTTCAAGAAATAATACAAAATGTACAAGACCATAAGACAGAAATGTTCAACACAATCTTTCTTCTAACATTACGGACAAAGATCATCCAATATTTGAACTTTGATACAAGATTTTAAACCTTATTTACATGATTGTCTTAGTTTGTATAATATGTCCTCCTTGCTCAGTGACAGACAGACAAACGAATTTCAATTTTTCCATGTTTTGTGTGTTTTGCTTTCTTTCACACCATACTTTGACTTGACTTTCATCAAACCATATTTGTATTATGAAATCAACAAAAAGTGACACACATCCAACAGTTGCTGAGTGATCTCCTTCAAGTGGAAAGGTTAGTGGCAGAGCCAAAAGTCTTAGGGCTGTCATCCTGTCCCCATGCTGGAACCTCCATACTGGGACATTGGAGACTGATTTTTTTTTTTTTGGAAATGACAATTTAACAACAAAAATTGACAAAATTGGCTGCCAAACAATGAGTGGGATGAAAAAAATGAACTTTGAACTTCTTGATGCAAAACTGGTGATTTGTTTTTCAATTTTTTTCATGACAAATTTAACCGCAAAAATTAACAAAAGTACTAGGGCTGTCCCCATGCAGGAACCGTCCCTCTGTACAGGGACGGAAATTTGTTGGAGACTGATAAAAAAATTTTTTTGGCAAATTTAACAAATTAACAAACTTTACTGTCTGTTCCCAAACAATGAGTTGGAAGGAAAAAAATGACTTTAAAGCTAATAAAACAACCCTGGTTGCAAGTGTCAGTTGGAACTTTGAACTTCTCGAAGTGAAAACTGGTGATTTTTTTTCTCATTATTTTTTTTTAAATGTCAAATTTAACAGCAAAAATTAACAACATCGGCTCCTAAACAATGACTGGGATGGCAAAAAATTACTTTAAATCTGCATGGAGACAGCCATGTTTACAAGTGTCACTTTGAACTTCTTGACGCAAAACTGGTGATTTGTTTTTCAATTTTTTTCATGACAAATTTAACAGCAAAAATTAACAACATCGGCTCCCAAACAAAGTGTAGGATGTCAAAAAAATGACTGTTAAGCTGGAGACAGCCGTGCACGATGGCTGCAAGTGTCTGTTTCAGCTGAAGCGTGGATTTACAAACTTGTCAAACCAGTTTACCCGCTGGCCTGACTAAAAGCACCTTGTAAGGAGAAAGTGTCAGGCCAGGGAGTCTTATCGTTGAGAGAAGACTTCCACCCTGTGCACTGGCTCCACAAGGGGACAGCGTTTCTTTCTTAAGGTCTCAAGACATTTCAAGGACAACTTACTGTGCAAGGTGTCGCCTTGAAGTTTGTCCCACCCGTCGCCCCCCCACTTTGTAAAATTACTCCCTTCAGACAGTCATATATTGTCTACATTTGCATGCTACTAGAAAAGGTTGCAGTCCTTAGGATATACCATAGGGCATTCATAGCCATTAGTACTATTCTCGTTGTGCAGTTCAACTTCATTAATACATGTATATAAAAAAGGACAGAAATTCCCTGTACATTGAGCCTGTGTGTCATACTTTACGTAGCATCTGATTGTGCTGTGAAACTTGGGGAAGAATATCCATTTTTATTTAAGATGAACTTCAAGGCAAAACTTTTCAATTATTGTCTTAATTTGTGTACCATCTTGCTTGCTTACTAAGAGGATTAAGACGGAGTGTTCAGACCATCAGTTCAGCAGAAAAGACTATCATAAAAAAAATCAATTAAAGTTTTCTGTATCTTTTTTGTGCAACGTTTCAACCCATTTAATGAGTACCTAGCTATGGTTAAAGAAATCCTATTGAATGATGGCAGGACTTAGAAAATAAGTTAGATAATTGTAGAAAGAAGAACCAGGCAAAACTACATTAAGCATGTAAGTCCACTGTATTGTTGGAACAATATAGACGTCAGTTCATTTGTAACTTTGTTGCCTGCTGTAATGTTTAAGTTGACTTCGGGTAAACCCAGAGTTTCCTATGATGGAGAGTTTCATTCTCTGAGTCATCAAAATGTTGTACACTCAAGTGTTAATGGGCATCCTTTTTTAGCTTTGGCTAAAGACATCTTCTTGGACTTAAATATGGGACTTAGATCATTGCTGAAAGAAGAAGGGAATACCGTTACGAGATAATAAGTCAAATAGAAGTCCACTGTATTGTTAGGAAACTGCTGTTAACTTTTGTAACGTTGTGACCCAATGTAATGTTTAAGTTGACCTGGAGTAAACCCTGAGTTTGCTATGATGGAGAGTTTCATTCTCTGAGTCATCAAAATGTTGTGCCCTTGGGAAAGGCACATTACACCTATTCTAAGAAGTAGTAGTAGTCCACTGTGTAGTTCAACTATTCTAAGTGTACATGTAAACGGGAACCTTTAAGTTAGCTTTGGTCAAAGACATCTTCTCGGATGAGTGAAGACTTTAACATGGGATGTAGCTACAGATGATTATTAATTGCAGAAAGAAGAAAGCAAAGCCATTACTAGATGATTGCTTAATGTAAGTCCACTATTTATTATGAGGACAACTCAGTTTGTTTGTCGCCTTGTGGCCCGCTTTAATGTTTAAGTTGACCTGGAGTAAACCCAGAGTTTGCTCTGATGGAGAGCATCATTCTCTAACACATCAGTTCTGTAAACCTTCCTTACTGTCCCCGTGTCACGGCTTGTCTGTAACGTACGGGTAAGTGACGGGGTGTCGGACAGTCGTTACGGGGACAGTTGACACTGTAGGCTCCATTACCTCCGTCAACATTGACTGTCTACGGTTACAGTCGACGGTTCAGGATCGGAAATGGGCCCACCTCGTCAGACATATGTTATATGCAAATGCACAGTCCTTCTTAATTCATGGGTGATTGTGATATAAAAAGTTTATTTCTGCAAGATACATGTAAGACTCTTTCTTACTTTGAATGTAGTTTTTAAGCTTGTCAGATATCAATTAGTTATCCTGATTTTCTAAGTTATGCCCAACTCTTTTTACAAGTTGGAGATGATTGAGTATTTGGTATTGGTTGATTGATTGATTGATTGGTTGGCTGGTTAAGTGACTGATAGATTAGTTGATGATTGATTAATTGATTGATACTTGATATTGTACGATTTTCCCGATTATTTACACTGTAAATCCTTCGTTTTCTGGAAGATTGTCTCTATAACAGTCATGTTTCTCACACATGTGTACCCCCCTGATTATCAAGTGGTACAGGCCAAGGTCAGATTGTGATGATAGGTATGACAGCAATGTGGCCTGTGCCACTCTCCTGTGGGGGGTGACATTACTCAGGGTTGGCTATAAATCTTGCTGTATATTTGGTGTATTTTTGAGATAAGACCTGCCAGACACGGCTGATAAGAATGACCTATTTGTAAAGGTGACCCTCAATGTGCACCCATGGGGGAGGGGGGCGACCTTGAACACATGCTGAATCCTACTCCACTGATAAGGCTTTGTTCAAGGTGATGATTGAAAAATACAGTTTCTCTATTTCTTAAACAGGCAGGGAATTCTTTTATATGTCTTCAAGACAGAAAAACTTGGAGAGTTGCAAGCCGAAGTGATGTTTACGAAAGAAAATCAACTGTTTGTCAAAGATCGTGACCTCTGTGGTTTTCTGTGACATTAGTTACATACTTCAGGCTGCATTGTTGTAGACCACCAGGGAGGTATTCATCAGATCATAGGGAGTAGGGGAAAGTTTGGAATCTGAAAGTTCTCTAACTTGTAGGTCACTTCCAGACAGTTCTTAGACTTTATTTTTTGTTGCAAATTGCAAGTTGTTGGTTTTACACCATCATGTAACGTTAATGTGCATATAAATTACTGTTAATACACCTGGTCCTTATTTATCCTTACATATCCCTGATATGTTTAATACAAGATTTTAAGTTCAGCTTACAAGGGTTTAGAACCTGGCAGACAACTACTTTACAGAACCTGGCCTGTTACGTTTTTTTCCAATGACTTCTGTGTTCTTACGATCGTATTATATGCACTAATTGGCTCTAAAAACAGTCTCCATCTTCTTTGTAGGATATGAATTCATAGGATATAAAATCTGCTCTCCAACAAGATCTCTTCAGTGTCACTGATGAAACTAAAAGACGATGGATGTTATTTGAAATGTCTGACCGTTTCCAAATTTATCCAGTTGCTTGTTGATTAAAGAAGGATCCATTGTAACCCGTGATGGCATCCCTGATGATGTCCACGTTCAAGGTTCAAGGTTGTTGACTAATTGCTATTTAGTGTGTCTAAAATTTGACACCAGTTCTTCATGATCTATTATGTAAGATCATGTAATTTTGATCACTTTTCCTCCCAGCTGTGCCATGGAAGTGTGACATGTTCGTGTGAAAGTCAGAACTCTGCTCCACAAGTTCAGGCAGTAGAGTGACGGATGTTATTCAAAACATTGGACCGTTTCAAAATCATATCCGTGTTGCTTGAATAGTTGCTATTTAGCATATCTTATTTGCAGGATTTCTAAGTCTAACCTTCATCATTATGTAAGATTGTGTAATTTTGTCCGTATTCACTCCCAGCTGTTCTATGGAAGTGTGACATGTTCGTGTGAGAGTCAGGACTCTGCTAGGCAAGTTCAGGCTGTGGAGTATCCCATGCTGAGGGCTATCACATAGCTGGGATGCTGGGCGCGCTTTCAGGCACTCTGATCCTGATTATGGTAACCATGTATGTACACTCGTGTACGGACAAATGCACCACATGTTCCATAACATGAGCTTGGAGGGAAAAACTTACAGCAACAGCAAATAGCTGTTCAGCATGTAACTTGGCTTTTTCAGGTTGCAGTCTCAGTCTATATGCAGAGTCTGATCCTGCATATAAACTGTTCCGTTCAACAAGTAACTTTTTTTTAGTTCCAAGGCTTTTTCTGGCACTCAGATCCTGATCATTGTAACCGTGTACACTCATGTACGTAC
Source organism: Branchiostoma floridae (assembly GCF_000003815.2). Classification (NCBI taxonomy): domain Eukaryota; kingdom Metazoa; phylum Chordata; class Leptocardii; order Amphioxiformes; family Branchiostomatidae; genus Branchiostoma; species Branchiostoma floridae. Next base: position 87,827 of record NW_023365773.1, read on the forward strand.
ATGTTCCGTAACACATTAAGCTGTGGGGGAAAAACTTACAGCAAATTGTCTAAGTGTTAACAAGTGTCTTAAAGTTTATTTTAGACGGTTATTCTCAAACCAGCAAGGCTTTGATTTCAAATTGAAATGTTTTATCGAGTAAGTTTAAGAAGCCCTCCTGGTTTTACATACAGTTAGTAATCTGCAGATTTAGTTTTAACTAAAAATTATGTATACAATCATGAAATTAGGCAGTCAACACTTCTTGATAACTGTATGCAAATGTTAGACAGAAAATTCAGTGGAGGCAACAATTTGCACTGAGTCTCCATTTTATTCACAAGTTGGAATTATTGTATGTTTTGAGTGACTGCCTTTCATTTCTTTTATAAACTTTAATTCTATTTCTTGAGCCCCCTACCTACATGTACAATATGTCTGGCCATAATAACTTTGCAAAGTGTCATGACTGTAGTCTAATACTTTCCTGGCTGTGCTTACGGCCCCGGTGTTGATCATACATGTCACTTCTCCCCCCTGACATGCCCTAAACAGTCTGGATGCCGGGCTGTGACAGAACCCAGCCTGCCGCGTTGCAGTGAGTGATGGTACACAGGTGCACTTTAACTGAGCCTGGCGTCGTCTTAGTAACAATGTCTTAGAACAACTCAATAAAAGTAAAAGTATGTAGTTGCATAGCCTTTTATAAGGCCATAGTGGCAGGGTTGTTAAAACTGTGTCCAGGGCACGGTATTGGAAGGTGGAGCCCATCCCTCTGGCTGCATACAATTTTGGAGCTTCGAAAATTAAGATGAACCTAAATTCCAAGTTCAAGCACTATGACAGACATTCTACCATTTCAATGTCAAGAATATGGTGTATATTAGACTTTGATATCTTTAAAAACCAGAGCACCCACAGGAAAAAATTGGGTGTATAGGACCAATTTTGGGTGCACCTTGTTGCACATGCACCCAGTATTTCAAGCTCTGTACACAGGGCTCAGACTTACTAATGTCTGCATGCCTGCCTGCCTGACTAAAGTGAGTGATGTGCCACAGGTGCACCATAACCAAGCAGCCCCCGAGCCTGACGTCTTCTTAAATGGCTTAGGACGACTCACTAACGTCTTAGAAAGTTGTGATAAATCTTGAGACAGCTGACAGGGTGTGAGGGTCTGGTTTAGTCAGTATAGAGACCGATGACATGCGGGACTAAATGTTATAATCTACCTCAACTTATGGGTCTCAGAAACACTGTTTCCTGCATTTTGAGGGCCTGGATTTTGATAATTTGAAATAAAACCAACATTTTAGACTTGCTTTATCTATACCTGGACCCAGGTCGTTAAAGCAAAAACTTGTACAGGAAAACTAGAAAAAAAGTTTAAAACCACATAGTTTAGGGCCAGAGTTAGAGCTCCATCTGGGGTGTCAATATATAGGCCTGGGGTGTTAGAAATTGTTATTGGGTGGGTCGACTACTTTCTCTTTGCATCCAGTGGCTGAATTGTGAGGAGTTTAATGATAAATGAAATAAGACCCAACATTTTGTACCTTCAAAAGTTCCCCTCTACACTGGTTGATCACATCACAGCGTACTGCCAGGGATACAAATCACAGCATACTGGGGTACAAATCACAGAATACTGGGGTACAAATCACAGCGTACTGGGGTACAAATCACAGAATACTGGGGTACAAATCACAGCGTACAGGGGTACAAATCACAGCATACAGGGGTACAAATTACAGGATACTGGGGTGGGGGTACAAATCACAGCATACTGGGGTACAAATCACAGCGTACTGGGGTACAAATCACAGCGTACTGGGGTACAAATCACAGCATACTGAGGTACAAATCACAGCATAGGGCCAACCACTAAGCTCAACTGCCCTGGAGAGAATCCAAGCCCTGGTAAGTACTGTAAATGCATTTAAATTCACGGGGATTTAATTTCACGGTAGCGGGGAAAAGGACTTTTTGCAGTGGTTTTAATTTTGCGGTAACACGTAAGACTGCAGTCTAATACCATAATAGAAAAATGTTCGCGGTGGTTTTAAGTTCGCGGTAAAGTGGTCACCGCGAAAACCGCGAACATTAATCTACCGCGAACATTTCTGCATTTACAGTAAGTAGCCAGGTGGGGAGTTACACATGGAAGTGTTAGCTTGAAGTGAAGCCCACAGATAAACTGCAGAATTCCGGGCCCAAAGAAGGAGAGTTTTAGGCGGCCCCTAAAATAGGTTTGCCAGGTGCAGACATCTAAGCCTTAAACAAGACTGTGTGAGAGCCGTGAGATGAAAGTCTTGTGCTGCAAATGTAGAAAAGGCTTTAAGGGTTGTTTCTTCCTTCCTGTCTCTAACAAGGTCCAGCCTTGTAAGGGTTACATGTTGTATACCATCATTGTTTCAACTATGTCAAATGACTCAGGCCACACTGACTTAGTTTCATGGATGACATCCTCTGGAGACTCCAAAACTAATGCGCAAGGGCAGAAAAAAGGAAAATCCAGCAACAACAAAAAATGCTGCTAAACCACAGGACTAAACATGCAGTCCATGGGTTGGTTTGTCTTATGTTTGCCTCAGACTATAGGGACACTCAGTAAGAAACAAATTTAGTATGTTTTATTGCCATTCTTGTTTAAGAAGGGAACAAGGGCGCTGTTCCAGGGCATTCTTGTCTGTTTCTTCTGCATCTGTTTGTTTATCAAGAGGACAATACTGCAGAACAAAATGTCAAGCGACGAAGTTCTGTCAGAATTCTTCCTTTACTGAATATGTAGGAACCTACTGTAACAGTGATTAACAGTGCCTGTCAGTGTAGGTTTTAAGGTCTGCTGAAAATTACTCCAGACTCAAACAATGTCCAGACCACGAAAGCTCTCCTAATGCCCTTTTTAAGTGGAGCATAATCAATCATTTAATTAGTAAATTCATGTAATGGGACAGCACAAATCAAAGCTATGGCAATCAGTGAATTCTATATGTAACGGGTGCCCAAATGTAGCATACAGCTTAGCATACATTCAACTAATTTGGCATAAGATATAGCCAGAGCCTTTCTGAATTTATTTCACTGGGTAAACCGTTAACCCCATGCAACCCCCACATACACATGCACTGTATGTCTGAATGCACTATCTGCAGAACCTAGCACTATAATTAACAAGAAGGTTTCGTGTGATAGAAATTGCCAGATAGAATTATTTGGTTTCTGAATTTTTTTTGGGGGGAAACAGCCTTTGAATGTCTGGAAATTTCATTACAGCAATGGCTAAAAACTTGTGTTAATACTTATAATGAAATGACTCCAATGTCTTACTAAAGCCTTGTCTCCTTTACAAAGATCTGAGGCCTCCCTCGATATGTTTATAGCCTAATCCTCTCCTTGTCTCATTAACTAATAGGTTTCTGTGGCTGCCTGAGGCTCGTTAGCTAACGAGCAGGGAGCCAGTCGTGTTATCTGACAGCCGGCTTCTCAAAATAATCAGCCGCGGACTTGTGAACATTCCTGTGGCTGAGACCTCTTGTGAGGGGAGGGCTCGAAATACCACCTGCATGATGGTAGCAGAACACAGTTTTCGGCCTATGGGGATTTCTGTAGTTAAGGACAACAAGGTGACTTTTTTACCCCTACGTAATAGACCACGGGGGTCGCGGATAAATACTGTGGGCTGCGACCTTATGCAGGTTAGTGCAGGTAAAACTGGAGCTGTGCAGGTATTTCTGGTGTCTACCTGTGCCTAACCTGTACTGACTGTTTGTCATACATTACTATGATGTAGGGGTACTAGTATGTGGATTTTTACTAGCTTCATTGACTAGTACCTCCTATGAATTGCAAAAGAAATAATTAAGCAATGGTTTCAGTACAATTTTAGTATGATCCATACTTCCTAAATTCAGAGTGGTGCAGGTAAAATTTGTCTGGTGCAGCTAATTTTCAATGCTGCCTGCACCAGTGCAGGTACATGTATGCAGAAAAAAGGATTTCGAGCCCTGTCTTTTGAGGGTAGGGCCGCACGGCCGCAGAAAAAAGATGGGAGCCTTAAGTGGCTGCTTGAGAGCTGGATCAGGTTTCGGGTTCTTGAAATGTACATCTTTAAGAAATACAGGGAATCTTGGAGAAAAGTAAATGTCTTTTGGACAAGTTTTTAGAAGAAATGTGGTCACCATACTGTCAGTATTGAAGAAAGACATAGATTCTTCAGTTCAGTTCAGTTCAGTTCATCCTCTTGGAGGTGACACCTGTGTCTCCACTCGTTTCTGTCCAGCATTACTGATCGGAGATTCTTAAGCACCTGGTTAAGACCTGGATTAAGTTTCCGGTTCTTGAAATGTTCATCTTTTAAAGGTATAAAGAATCTTGGAGATAAAAACGACTCTTGAACAAGCACAAGTCTTAGAATTCATGTATTATGTGGTGTAAAGGATGATGATTGAAAAAAGACGCAATTTACCTGCTGCATTTAAACAATGCTGTGGTGCAGATAGTGCAGTTATGAAAAGGAAATAGTGGCGTCATTATTTCCCAATGGAGAGTTTAGTTCGAAAATAAAACAACCAGCACCTCGAACGTTTCCACATTTCCAGCATGTACAGTATGTAAAGCGCCTCCCCTCATCTGTTGAAAACATTTCTTGTGTATTTTGTTAGCTTTGGGAGTTAAGTCTGCGGAACAAAACACTCGTCACTTATGCGATCCGTTTAGAGTCGGCGCTTTTAAACGCTCATTAAAACTTCCATACAATTTATTAAAACATCTAAATGTATCAATGGAAGCGACCCATTTTTGACCTTGGGTCATGGTTGCGGTTTAACCTACATTTAATCTGCACAAGGTCACTTCAAAAGGTCACCGTTGAGGTCGTCAAAAAGTCTTATAGCGTCAGGTCCTGTCAACATTTTGGCTCCTGCGGACAAGTTTCTGATTTTATCTCAATTTCTCTGTCCAGTTTTAATCCACTCTCAAGGAAATTGGATTGGGGAGTTTACAGAGCGCATTTTGGGGATAAGGCGACCATTTTGAGTAGTCTAATGCTGACTTTGACGTTAAGACTGGATTTTCAGGTTCCCTTCATATGTATGTTTGAAGGTTACTTTATATTCGAATTCTTCAATGCATGCATTCATCAGCATTGGCTAGACATTGTGAATTGGTGCACTGAATCAAGAGTTTGAATCATATTGCTATGATGAATAACAGATTTTATTTTTCTTGCTCCAGGTTTCATTGGTGCCACATTGCTATGTATAAAGAATATTCAAGCATATTGCGTTTTTTTCAACCATTGAATGGAAGAAAAATTCAAATGTAAACCTTTTGCTTCCAAATGTTCAGATAAATGTCGTAAATTGAGACTGACAGCTTTAAAGCCAGCTGTATTTTCATGGCACAGAGAAATCACAATTTAAAACATTTCTTTTACAGACGGATGCTTCTGAAACTGCTCCACGAAGATCCTCCTCAAACGTAACCCGATCTCCTCAGCTCAGGTGTCTTGAAGGAATTTCTCCAAGGAATGTGTGTTTCTTGGTGCGAGTCTATTTTTGGGTCTCCTGATGAGTAATGAGCTATTTTTAGCGTCCCAGCTGGAAGCACCTGAGCTGTCCCCAGAAATGTGACCTAGTTTCACCTGGAGGATTAGGATCAAGTCAAACTTTTCATTTCATTTTATTTTTAAACTTTCTGGCAATATGTTCACCTGGTTGTACGACAGAGGGTGGCAAGATATAGACTCCTTTGCAGTCTTCAAACGGGGTTGGATTTTATTGAGGGGGGTCGTTGGTTCGCGATTTTCAACGTTGGCGTCGGGACGGGGCAAAATCGCTATCACGGCAAACTCCCTTTCACAGCAAACTCCCTTCCTCGGCAAACTCCCTTTCCCAGTACAAGAGAACCCAGCCAACGTTGAAGCCAACGTTGAAAATCACGAACCAACCCAAAGCTTTTTTTAAAATTCCTTAATTCGCTCATTTGTAGGGACCAATCAGCACCCTCATTTGACCCAATCAAACTGAGAGAGTGTCTCTCAGCTGTGTGATTTTTTATCGCTCTCTCCCTGATAAGTGCCAAACATAGCAGCACGTTTTCCAACTTAAACCCTACCCCTTACGGCAGTTTTCCTGTTGCTGGCTTGTTAGGGGCCAGTTTGACAAGCGAGAATGTCATGGAGTTGTCACTTCTAACTCCACATTTGTCTGTGAGTCTCCAGCACTGCCTGTAACTATGACAGGATCAAAGCATACCTAAAGTCTCCATGTAAGGCCACCAGAACATGATTTATCAATGGGTTTCTACAGAGATTTAACAACCAGCATGCTAAGGTAGCTGTTTCTCATCGAATATGTATAGGTTGCAGGGTAAGACAGCAGGAAGAAAGTTAAAAACAAACAGAACAGTGAGGTTAAATTTTTTTCCCTGTGTCGAGCAATTATTGCAATTCATGATATAAACTCCTCATCTTTAAGGCCTAGAAAATTGTGGGCTTTTATATTCTCAGCAATCCTTGACAGCTTTTTTACTCTAAAAGATCATGTCAGGACATTTAGATATTAGAACTCTAAAGAGGCAAAAAAATAAAAGCCTTTTAATAGGATCATTTTGATACAGGGTGATTTATGATCTCATCGTTCTACAAGGCCATTGTCAAGATTTTTATCTTTTTCAATCTAAAGCTGTTTTCCATCAGACAGACTTTGCTACAATGTCTGGATTTGTGGCAGTTCTGCAATGTGGCCATCTGCTGAAAGTGGCGAGATTTATGGTCTCATTGAGAGGTTTATACAGTGCCCTGGGGAAGAGAATCTGCTCCAGATCTATCCTGGGAAGGAGAATGCTGCCCCACGGCCAAGACCACATGGTAGCACTCTATACTCCTGTTTCTAGTTTGTCAATTTGGAGTGAAAAAATAGGAGGTAAAGAATTCCAGTTCATTTGGAAAAATCAATGTTTAACATTCATTAATTTTAGTAAAATGAATGGTTTGATTTGATGAATTGAACATTGTATCATGGCACTACATATTGAAAACTTAATGCCCTTGGAGCTTATATTAGGCAAAAAAAAGTCAGGGATCCATTTTCACACCTAGGTGGAGTGAGGAAAGTCGTGTAAAGTGCATTTTCCAAAGGCACAACATCAGTGGCATGTCATGATTCAAACCCAGGACTTTATTGTCCTGGGCCAAACACCTTACAGTTATGCCACATGACCCCACATAAACGTTATCCATCGAAGCATTTTACAGATGCTTTTGCCTTGGACATCTGGATTTTTTAATGTTTTACCAAAAAAATGAGTGTCTCTGTTACGTTTAGCTGATACTCTCAGTTTGGCTTACTGGAAAGCTATTCTACCATCCCTTTCAACAACTTGTGCAGATGTTATGTACGGTATGACATGACAGGCTCAATGTACCATTTCTTAAAGCTCACTCCCCCTATAAGTGGACATATGCAAACCATTGCCAGTCTTTGGGCCGTGAAATGCTGAGAGCTACATGTGGCTTATATTACACACTTTTCCCCATTCTCAGCTTCCTTCCACCCAGCTGCTGACAGATTCTCCTGGAATTTCTGCATGGAATGCTGACTTCCATACCTTTGTCCCTACATGGCCTGTACCCATGGTAGGGGATGTATATGGGGGGCTACCTTACACTGACTTCCATACCTCTGTCCCTACATGGCCCAGACCCATGGTAGGGAGCATGCATGGGGTGCTACCTTCAGACATGCACATGGCGAGGCTGATAAAATGGGCGTTCTGGCTTTGCTTAACTCAAAATGTATGCACCAAATATGTTCATTAGAATTCACTGAACCCATGATACATGTAGGGGGTGTGTATGGGGGGCTACCTTTGGATATGGAGAGGCGATGGGATTAAGTGCTATATAGACATTCTGACTTTGCTTAATGCTAAATTCAGGCACCAAATATGTTAACTTGACATAGAATTCACTGGTTACACTCTACGCGAATTTTGAGCTGCCTAGCAAAAAATCATGTGGAATTACAAGTAGAATGGCTGTTAACACGCTACATAACAGGGTATATGCAGGCCCCCTGTGGCCTGGCTGGGTTGCTTGAGGAGTATTATTGGAGTCAGGGGTTAGCAAACCAGTGTAGGGGAGGTCCCCTCAGGTTTGGGGTAATTTATCATGGTCATGAAAGAGAACATGTTTAACTTACAAAACTCATGTTTAATCTGTATGTCATCAACGGCAGCAGATCAAAGTTGAAATATTTCTAAACTATTTCTTTTCAGATTCTTAACAGATGGAAACTGTATGAATTTTACAACCTATCTAAAATTGATAAAATCAATTGTTAAAAGTCATTCTGCCAATCACTAATAGAGCAAAGATTGGTAATATTTTTAGATACTAGAAATACTGGGAAACAGTTGCAAGATCTTTGTGATTTCAACTTTGTCTTTGTTGGTGCTTTCCTTATTTTGGCACCAGCTTTGTATAAGTTACAGGTCAAGTAGCACTGCATGGGGAAGGCGACAAACGTTTGCTGAGTCCTCGATAGGGTCACATTGTTGCGCAATCTTGTTTTACGTTTCCGCTATTTTGTACATTGTTTTTCAGGCGTATCTTTTGATGTTTTAACAAGTTGGGAGCTTATCACAGTTATAAACAGTCCATTATCACAATCCTGCGGTCACACTAGCTTGTGTTTCCTGGGACTGATTCAGTTTTACTCTCCACTTCTTGGAAGAAAGAGAGAAGTAAGCGGTACAAGCCATGTCAAGTTGTATATTATGTTTCAATTACTCAACCTCTCTCCGCTAGCCACAGCCTGACGGAAGCCAGGGTGTTTGGGAAGAGGGTGTTGATGTTGGGACTTTGCTGCAACTGTGTGTTTTTGTGTTCCAGCTCTCAGTGGGACAGAGTGTCTTTTGTTAGGATGTACACAACAAGTTCTGTGTGTCTCAAGTGTTTTCATTGTCTGGATCTCAGATTTAACTTTCACTTAAGCATCTAAATGACAGAAGACAGAGAAGAGATTGCCTACACTGGGTGGTCAACTTAAGAGTTTAAGAGTTAATGGGTAGAAAATTGCCTTTGTCACCTGGATTTTTGGATGTTTTACAAAAAACAAATCAGTGTCTCTGTTATGTTTAGCTGAAAGTTTCAGTTTGGCTTACTGCAAAGCTATTCTTCCACCAGTTTCAACAAGTTGTACAAATAGTATGTACAGCATGATTATACAGGCTCAATGTACCAGGGAATTTCCAAGCTCGTTTTCTTAAGATAGAGGGGACTGCAACTTGCAACTGCAGGGTTTTTATCCTGGGAACTGCAACCCTTTCCATTGGAGCATGGAAGTACAATGAGGAATGACAATTTTGTTTGAACTTATTAAACAACACTTACAGACATGTTACAACCACTTATGTAAGTAATAGTATGTAATGGCAGTCATGTATCAAGAAGGTTCAAAGCAGAAATAAATTAATTGACATATCTAGGACATTAGAAGTCCCTATCACTTCAGATGGGTAACGGCAATAGAGCTGAACAAAGACGAGCACAAAAATCATGTCATAAATTTGCATGGATTTAGATGGACGTCATAGAGATTCACTGATGCCAAAGCTCGTTATAGAAGGTGAGAATCTTTTCAAAAACATTTTAGAGATATTTTGGTATTGTCCAGCTGGTGCCCCCGGTGGAAGTGATACGGAGTGACAGGACCTGACTAGGATGTAGCTTTCAACATTACCGAGGACGCCCGTGGCGGTGAGGAGGTCTGCAGACTGAGGCACGTCATAGCGGCTGATACTGAGGCCGGCCAGCTGCTGGAGGCTGCTGCAACTCTGTCACAAACTGTCCGTTTTCTTCTGAAGCACTCACACAGAATTCCTGTTGGTGTCACAGTACTGTTTATACTCCTTTGGAAATAGTCTTCAAGTGGTCACAGATGTAGTACAACTGAATAGTAGACATTGAGCAGTACTCTGTTGAGCTGCAACTCTGTCACAAACCGATTTCTTCTGACGCACACAGACGGTATTCCTGTTGCTCAGCTACAGTACTGTTTATACTCCTTTGGAAATAGTCTTCAAGTGGTCCGAGATGTAGTACAACTGAATAGTAGACATTGAGCAGTACTCTGTTGAGCTGCAACTCTGTCACAAATCGATTTTCTTCTGACGCACACAGACGGTATTCCTGTTGTTACAGCACTGTTTATCATCCTTTGGAAATAGTCTTCAACTTGACATTCAAGTAGTCCCAGATACAGTACAACTGGCTAGTGGACTTGTGCAGTACTATAGTTCAGCTGAAACAAACTGTGCAGCAATCTTCTTCTTCTTCTGAACCTTTCACAGTATTCCTGTTGTTACAGCACTGTTTATCATCCTTTGGAAATGGGCTTCAACTTGACATTCAAGTAGTCCCAGATGAAGTACAACTGGCTGATGGACATTGCTGCTCACATGATGTACACTTATCACTGTCGAGCTGCAACTCTGACACAAACTGTACAGACAGTATAAGTTGTGTTTTTATTACAGCAAACTCCTCCAGCTGTGACAGTTGTTGCATCCTGTGGCACTCTGGAACATTGTGATGATGTTGCAAGTGATGATGTACCATTGCATCCATGTTCTTGTCATGTCCTTCAACTTTGAAATTCCTTTTTTGATAACACAGACTTATGAATTTGACTGTTCAAGTTGTAGTTCCTCATGATCAGAATGTGTTGCAGGTAGTAGTGTCACGATGTTGCAATTGTGTTCAACATTTTTTGATAGAATACAGCAACAGAATCACCACAAATTGCGGCAGTTCGAGGTACAGGTATCGGGTTCTTCTGACTCTAACAAACAAGTGTTGGTGTTGTCACCAGGTTTGAGTCCTCAGAATATCCGGGTAATGACCAAGGTTTATCCCTCACTTGCTGCCACCCCAAGAAGTAGATAATGGTCCTGCCAAATATTCCCAAAAAGCCTTGGAGTTGTTCCTGTGATCTAGCCTGCCACATGCAGGATGTTTGTCGCAAAGATTCCATCTGTGGTCCTCAAGGAAATTTCAAGACGTCAGCTAAGACTCCTTAAAGTTGTTTCTGTGATCTAACCTGCCACATGCAGGATATTTGTGGCAAAGATTCCATCTGTGGTCCTCAAGGAAATTTCAAGACGTCAGCTAAGACTCCTTAAAGTTGTTCCTGTGATCTAGCCTGCCACATGCAGGATATTTGTGGCAAAGATTCCATCTGTGGTCCTCAAGGAAATTTCAAGACGTCAGCTAAGACTCCTTAAAGTTGTTCCTGTGATCTAGCCTGCCACATGCAGGATATTTGTGGCAAAGATTCCATCTGTGGTCCTCGGGGAAATTTCAAGATGACAGCTAAGACTTCCTCCTTAGACTCCGCATTTGTCTCAAGTGTACTCACAAGATATGTGGACTTTCCTTTGCAAACTTTAATCCTTAAGAGAGCTGATGACAACTACATGTATTTTTCTGAATCCTCAAGAGAGCTGATGATAGCGTAAAAAAGAGCCAGCAAAAGATATTTGTGATTTGTTTTGTCGTTGGCTTAATCATAGCCGCCTTTTTTCACTTTTCATAGTAGACACGCCCTTGAAATCAACTGCGTTGACAACTACATGTGTTTAGAGACATTTTCCTGCCAGAAGAGATATTGCATCATCTTGGCTAATGTCCCCGCCGTGCATGAGGCCAGGATATCACAGGACGTCCGTTGCACACGCGAGCAGAGTCTGCTATTCCTCACCGCGCCGTTTTATCTCCGTCCTTCTTCACCACACACGGCAGACCACCTCCCCGAGAGTTAGCCTGGTCACCAGTATCCGCTAGTCGGCTTTGGGGTGCTTCTGTGAGCCTGTATGATTAGCCGGTCTTTTGGTATTTCGCCACTAGAGCTTGTAGCCGGCCTTTTGAGTTTTCAAGACCTAATCAAACCCCGTAAAAGTTTCCCCGACCTGCGCTGATTAACTGGACGGGCCGGCTGCCACTACAGCACCGTAGAGAAAACGGCGAGTGCCCGATGGTGTGGTTACCAGGCTACCGAGAGTGGGCCTGCCGAAAGGTGACTGACATGAGAACATTTCATTAAGTAGCAGACTGGGAACGCTCACGTACACAAGAGCAGGGTCCTGGACATCGTCAGGGCAGTCTGGGGTCTCTCCAGCACCCAGGAAAGGTGGCGTGTTCGGAACAACTCTACAGTCAGTTGCTGTATAAGTCATAAGCACAAGGGATGGCAGGGTGCTCTGGTGGTTGTCGATCGAAAGGTTATGGGTTCAAATCTCAGGCAGGCCCCAATGAGAAAGGCACTAATATTATTCCCTTTGTTATGAGAAACACCCAGTCCGAAGAAACACTTGCTCCAAGGAGAGCGGAGATATCTTAAAACTGTACCAGTCAGATCTGTGAACACATGCCTCAATGGGTGACACTCTGAGATTCATTGCATGTTAATAAGAAGTCTACCAGCCAATATCGGGCTGTGAATATTCACATGAAAGGTTGCTCTCTGAGTTGGCTTGCAGCCATTTTGTTGACAGTACATATTCCTCAATTCTCTCCAACTATAACAAGTAAGTTTGAGATGGTGTAACAGTATGTACAGGGCGTCGTATTCTTACTGACATTTTGTGAGGTCTGAGGCTGCCATGCAGTATTTGACTTTTTGACAGACATGTTTTCAACATTGCCAAATAGAAAGAATTCTGTACATCACTGTGGCCTCTTTTTTGTCTGTCACATACCTGTGCCGCAATCTTAAGGCCAAGATTGTGAAGTCTGTGTCCTTCACTCTTTCTTACTTCGCACCTCCTTAAGGCTTGTTCTCACATTCCTTGGGATGCTCTTCCTTGAGTGTTTGTAGATTCTCAAGGAGCTTGGCCAAGTCGTGAACTTTTTAAAGAATCCTAGAAGTCAAGTTCAAGAGCACTAAGAGCTCTCCCGTCGTCATCTGTACCACCGACGGGAGGAACAAGACGAAGTGTTGCATTCCTGCGAGTCCGAAGGTCTCGTGTTCAAGTCGCACTCTCTATCGGGGCCTATCGCTCCGTTCGTGAGCCTACAGCCGACCAGTCTGAGCTGTACTCCCCGCCCGCACGGTTTGGAACACTCGCTCCAACCCCCGTATATCCACTCCCCGCAGCGGCTCGCGTAACACCGGGCGGTTTCGGCAGGCTTTTCTGCATTGTTGCAGCCTCTGCTCGGCCGCCCGTACTGGTCCATACACTGGACACTCCGTCTCTTCTCCCCGTGCCCGCACGACTTAGAACACCCTCCCCAGGACCCGGTGTACCACGTAGATCGTCCTACATTGGGACTGGGTCTTGTAGGTGCCTGAGGGGCGAGCATACGAGTTCTTGTCCGCGTGTTTTCTCTCTGGCTCGCCTCGGACGCGAACTGCGTGGACGACTTCGGCGCGAGATACGAGAATTTCACCTGGGGTGGAGCATACTCTGATGATATGACTTCGATGATCAACTTCTCCTGCGTCCGGTCGCGTATGGACACTTTCTCCTCCACAGTATCGGAACCACTGTAGGATAACACAGCACCTCCGATGTCGACTTCGTCCACAGCAGCCATGCGGATGACGTATCCCCCGTTGATGAAGTATTTCCCCTTGTCGTTGCGAACAGCGAGGTAGTTCCCGTCCACCTTTTTCCCGTTGTAGGACACCTGGCGGATCTCGATACGCGTGGATCCGGCAGGAATCTCCAGCGCCGTGCGGTAGCCGTAACCAACCTATCAATGCAAAAGATATAAAAGTTGCCTAAATCCTATGTAAAAGCATGGTAGTTCAGTACAAGTACATCTTAGGCTAACGTCACATTTCTACACCGGAGCCTGGTTGGTTGTTTGTGGAAACGAAAAATAAAAATGTTTACGTAAAAATAAACACAAAACACGACTACATTTCTCTTTACGTCTTGTGTAGGTCTTTTGGAAATGTGACGTAGGCCTTACTGGAAAAACCGGTTGAATATGTCACTATCTCATAAGGCTCGTTCGTAAATGTCACTCATATCTAAATCATGTTTGGATTACAATTATCTTTTTTTTTACTAAAATAAATGAAAGAATAAATAGACATTGTTGTAGGATCTGGAGACCTTAGAGCAGGTTGTACAATTTGAGTGCTGCGTCACTTTGTCTCCACATAACTATTTCTCATGTTAGGACAACTTCACTACTAAGTATTCCTAATACCCCCTCACATTAGGCGAAACTCGATCGGACGACGAGTCCACGAGCTCTAAATTACGAGAAGGCATGATCCCTGCTGCCGACGAAGAAATGGCAGAGTTCCCCCTTTCCCGTCAGGGTCATGCCTCCTCGTAATTTAGAGCTCGCAGACTCGTCGTCCGATCGATTTTCGCCTAATGTGAGGGAGGTATAAGGAGAAACTCCCTCCTTTGACTGACTTCAGTCTTGTCTTCATCTTGTAGCTCATCAATCACTATAGGTTTGTTGAATAAATAAAAGAAAAAGCAGACCTTGTTGTAGGATCCTGAGACTTTGGAGCATGACGCTCCTCGCCCGCCGCAGATGCCGCACTTGTCGCGTTTGGCGGTGGAGCCGAGGATGTTATCACAGCCCGTCTTCTGACACTGGCCCTGGATACAGACTCCACTGATCTCAGGCCCGCACGGGGTGCCGTCTACTACCTGGGAAAGGGCGGAATGGTAAAAATGTGTTAGAAGTTTTCACTAACTTAGCTTAATATATGATGTGTTAGTAAAGGACCCACCACACTCATCAATGAGGGCGGAGGTCTTCTCCAGTGTGAAAGGTCTTATGCTACTGTCACACTTTCAAATTTGGGGCCCGACTACAAAACACACAGAACGTAGAAAATTAGTCACCAGCACCAACTTGACTTAGATGGCGTGTTAAAGAACCCACTACATTCATCAATGAGGGTAATGGTCCTTCCAATGATGCGAAGGTCATATGCTACGGTCACATTATTACACCAAACCGTGGCCTGGACAATCAGCTTTCAGTAATGAAAAGTATAATATAAAAGTATAATATAAAAGACAACAGAATACACAAGTCTTTTAATAAAAGGGTCATAAGCAAAATCTGTGTATCA
Organism: Branchiostoma floridae; assembly: GCF_000003815.2. Taxonomy (NCBI): domain Eukaryota; kingdom Metazoa; phylum Chordata; class Leptocardii; order Amphioxiformes; family Branchiostomatidae; genus Branchiostoma; species Branchiostoma floridae. Next base: position 102,919 of record NW_023365773.1, read on the forward strand.
TCCTTAATGATTTTATTTTTAGTTTCCAAACACATCCCGGTCGGGCCCCGCTTTGGAAATGTGACCTTAGCATAACGCAACTTTTACGTACTGTATGAAACTTGTGTGTTGTGCCCATATGCGGTTTACCTTTTATTCAAAAGAAACAAACTACAATGGTTATTTCTCACCTTTTCTCTGAGCGTGTAGAACGTGGTTGTCCCGGCAACCCTACAGGTGAGTTTACAGCTGTCCTTAAGCGACACACCTGAGTACCTGGGCACCCAGCGCGTGTACCTGTTCAGCCCGTTAATGTTGAAGTGCTGGCCGTCAAACTTTCCGCACTGCTCCTCTCTGTATGGTGCCAAGATTAGTGGAAACTTCGTAAGTCATGGCACCTTCAACAGTTTTCTTCCTGTTATATTATTTATGTGTGTGTGTGTGTGTGTGTGTGTGTGTACACAATATCAAATGACATTGCATAAAAGGAAAAATCTATTGTGTTTCTTGAAAAGGGGGCATTGACCGCTTAAACGGTCCCAGTCAGGCGCTACATGGATGACGTAACGCCAACGAAGGCCCCAGTAAAACTTCGTAAGTCTATTGACACCTACAACAACTTCTTTCTTCAAACAATGGAACTCTCTCTTGTCACCTACATGTGATATTCAAGACATCTTCATCAGGATTCATGATCGCTCATTTTTGTTGTCATATCTATACCATAAGGTGATAATATCATATTTCATTATATCATATTTCATTTATTACTCTCGAGTACCCCTTGTAGACAATTTGCACGACCTATGTCGGCTACGGTACTTTTTGGTCGGCTACTAGTAACTCCTCTGGCATGTTATCTGCCTATTTGGCCAATTTCTACTATTTTTCCGATCACATGTGGAGCCTGGTAAAGGCTACAGACAAAGTATAAACACAAGAATCTGTTGTAGGGGGCAATGACCTCATTAACTATCCCGTTCACACGCTACATGGATGACGTAATACCAGTGCGGACCCCGCTTGGGTTTCCATTGGTAGGCGCATTCTGTCTAGACATTGCCACATATCGTCCCCATCTGTGTAGCAAATGTTACACAAATGTGGCAAAAACACGACGTCTGGCCTTGGCTGGACAGGTGTGTGACTTTACCCTCCTTAGAGTTCACACCTGTCGGTGCACCTGTACCGCAATACAAAATGCCCCTTTTGTTTCCTTGCGACAATATTGCAACACCTTGCCACGTGTTTGTACCACTTAAATGGTGAAAGACTTTGCTGTTTATACCAAACCATCGGATACGTGTTGCTACACTTCAGGTCTGTTTGTAGGGTGGACAGGTTATGTAGCCTCAACACTGGCCACACACGTGGTGCAGAGAGAGAGTGGGAACATGACGGGGTTTTGTAATACCCCCCTCACATAAGGCGAAAATCGATCGGACGACGAGTCTGCGAGCTCTAAACTACGAGGAGGCATGACCCTGATGCCGACGAAGAAATGGCAGAGTTCCCCCTTCCCGTCAGGGTCATGCCTCCTCGTAATTTACAGCTCGCAGACTCGTCGTCCGATCGAATCGCGCCTAATGTGAGGGGGGTATGAAAAGGCACGGTCACATGTAGGTCGTTCGATCGTCGTTCGATTTTGATGATAGGATTTTTAAGCAGGCAGTGACAGAGCCAACCACCCACATGGATCCAAGAGAGCGTTTTGTGTAGAAAGACAGCTGAACATTGTAGGACGCATGCATGGCTGTCCTAAAATATGCCCCAAGTTAGCGATCGTAAGACGATCCCACCCGTGTGACCGCGCCTTAACGAGTTTGCTCAGTGCAAGGCCATTGACCACTTCTAGGCACTGAACTACGCTGACTGTGGCAGCATCTCTTCTCCCTAAATCAGAAACATCGCGCTTCAGCAAGCTCGGCTCATAGACTCAATAGGCTAAGCAGGGCTTTTGAAGAAAGGAGGAAATTCTCTACGGTCTACCCCATTTAGCCGGAATGGTTTGATCCACTCACACCGGGAAAAACCCCTTCTCTTTTCGATAAGTGTGGTGTGTGCCCGGGGTGTGGCTCTCCCCAAAATCGGGACCTCCATTTAACGTCCTAGCCGAAGCTGGGTGCTCATTTTTGTCAATCCCAGCATGCCCGATGTTGTGCCCTTGGGATAGGCACTTAACACCTATTTTATCACCCGACTCTGGTGAAAATGAGAACCTAGCAAGTACGTCCTCGCAGATGGTGAAACCAGCAGCTCCAAGTAACAACTTTGAAGGGAGTCTCACCTCGAGCACGTTAATAAAGAACCCACCACACTTGTGGAAAAGAACACTCAATGACATTACTTATTCTGCATACGTGCAGAAGTGTTGGTAACATTTCAAACCAACTGTTTACTTTTCATCAACTGCTATGCAGATGTTTCCATATTAAATCAACAGAGACGAAGTGAAGGACATACACGAATAACTTGTTACAGATGGCTCTTTACATTCGCCACTTACTCACTACAAATTGCGACAGTAGCGTAGGAACAAAATGTGGATTCGTGGCAGATACGTGACGTTGTGTAAGTCACATGACATGGATGAAACGTCAAGAATTTGTTATCAGTACTGTAGGTTTGAGTTTCATACAATTGTGACTACCCCAAACCACATTGCTACAGTTGTGCATCACAGCGACATGGCAAGGACAGTACTAGTTTTTGGTGTGTTTTGTTATTTTACGTCGGCGTTGTTGTGGCGTAGCTGAATTTAGTAGCGGTAGAGCGTTGAGCTCGGAATCACCACAACGTTGTGTCTTTGGGAACTTCCCTTACGGTGGAGTGACGCCAGCCGAGCCTCTTCGGCTTGTGTGTCTAAATCTTCCTGTTATAATTTTCTGTACATATTAGTTAAAGGGGGGCCAACAAACGGAATGATAGCTTCTTCGAAGCTACAAATTGATGGCGATAAAACTGAATAGCTCAACCAGTGTAGGTTTGCCTCTTGGTTCCAATCTAACGGGCTATACTATAGATTCTAACAAATGAAGTTTGAAAGGAGACAAAATATTTAAGTCTGGTTACACGGAATTAAGAGGAAGATGTTTGGACCAGGAGGCTGAATCGGCGCCATCTTGACGCGCAGCCCTCTGGGTTCCCCGGGTGGATTAATGGGGATTAAGTCCGATTTAGGCCGCTTTTCCCGCACCCCCTCTGCTGGATCGGACCGATAACTGGTGACCTCAGGTGATCCCGCCATCACAAGCGGCGTTGTGTTTTCAATAGCACAGATGCAGGAGTCCCGGTTGATCTGACTGTCCAGGTTCTAGCCCAAACATACATGCATACATTGGGAGGGACATGGTAGCAGACGTGACAGGGACATGCCATTACCTTCTAATTATACTCGTTTTCTTTATACCCTGTCACATTTGGCGAAAATCGATCGGACGATGAGTCTGCGGCAATCGCCCGAGCCTCGCGTATACTTTATTGCACAGCAATTGTACAAGGTACAAAGTATGGCTTATATGTGACAGGGGCGGTTTTCAGGTGAAAAATATGCGCAACCCTCTGTGGATCTTAGATATGACCGACCTTCCATCGATACGCCCGAAGATCGTGGATAATGTGACTGACGGGTATACTAGTAATATGAGATCGACTGACATGCAGAAAAAGTTTATCAATATTAATCCAGTTACAATGTATTCCTCCAATCCCTGTGTGGAGAGTACGTGCCCCCAAAAACACCATCCCTGCAATAACACCTATAAAACCAGGTTCCTTGTTTAAACCCAGTACCGGTTTAAAGCGAAGCGTTAGAATGAAACTTGGTTTAGATTCACTGCTATATATGTGCCTCCATCAGCACCATTTCTGCACAACGGATGGTGGACCAAAAAGCCATTCGTCATCGAGATCATTGAAATATCATTGAGAGCTCATTGAAAGGTTTTGTCAATCATTCAGATCTTTTGAAGAATTTGGCAATCAACGAAAGAGCATTAAGGGGTCATAGGAAGGACTTCGCGATCATTGAAAGGCCACTGAAAAAACCGTTGAGATATTTGTTAAATATCTTCAAGCACAGTGACCCCGCTTCTATGGAATTCGCAAATTAGCTACATGTGTCCCTAGGACCTCCCCAAACTTCTCATAATGTCCAATAAGCAACATTATCAGGTGAGAGAATGGGCCCCCCATGTGCCGCCCACCTGGTTAAACAGATTTATTTCTGCGCCCATTGTGCCGGTGTTGTAGTAAACCTGGTCGCGTTGTCCCGCAAATACAGCTCTTTCTCTCCATGTCGTTTGAGATAAACTACGTGAGCAGCAAGCTTCAAGCAGATGTAAGGATCTGGATCATTCTCTGTGTTAACGCCTGTTTTTGTAACATTAGTACTGCTTTCTGTCATTGCGCGTTGTCCCGCAAATACAGACCTTTCTCTCCATGTCGTTAGAGGTAAACTACGTGCTACCTATCACCACTCTCCAAGCAGATGTAAGATCTAGATCATTCTCGGTGCTTACGCCTGTTTTTGTAACAATAGTACTTCTTTCAGACACTGCGCGTTGTCCCACAAATACAACCCTTTCTCTCCATGTCGTTATAGGTAAACTACGTGAACAGCAAGCTTCAAGCAGATGTTACGATCTAACTTATTCTCGGTGTTTACTCCTGTTTTTGCAACATTAGTACTGCTTTCTGTCATTGCACGTTATCCCGCAAATACAGACCTTTCTCTCCCTGTCATTAGAGGTAAACTACGTGTACCGAACTGCAAGCTTCAAGTAGATGTAAGGATCTAGCTCATTCTGTGTGTTAAAGATCGTTTTTGCAACATTAGTACTGCTTTCTGTCATTGCGCGTTGTCCCACAAATACAGACCTTTCTCTCCCTGTCATTAGAGGTAAACTACGTGTACCGAACAGCAAGCTTCAAGTAGATGTAAGGATCTAACTCATTCTTGATGTTAACGCCTGTTTTTGCAACATTAGTACTGCTTTCTGTCATTGCGCGTTGTCCCGCAAATACAGCTCTTTCTCTCCATGTCGTTAGAGGTAAACTACGTGCTACCTATCACCACTCTCCAAGCAGATGTAAGATCTAGATCATTCTCGGTGCTTACGCCTGTTTTTGTAACATTAGTACTGCTTTCTGTCATTGCGCGTTGTCCCGCAAATAAAGCTCTTTATCTCCCTACTGTTAGACGTAAACTACGTGAACAGCAAGCTTCAAGCAGATGTAAGGATCTGGATCATTCTCGGTGTTAACGCCTGTTTTTGCAACATTAGTGCTGCTTTCTGTCATTGCGCGTTGTCCCGCAAATACAACTCTTTCTCTCCCTGTCGTTAGAGGTAAACTACGTGTACCGAACAGCAAGCTTCAAGCAGATGTAAGGATCTGGATCATTCTTGATGTTAACGCCTGTTTTTGCAACAATAGTACTGCTTTCTGTCATTGCGCGTTGTCCCACAAATACAGACCTTTCTCTCCATGTCGTTAGAGGTAAACTACGTGAGCAGCAAGCTTCAAGTAGATGTAAGGATCTGGATCATTCTCGGTGCTTACGCCTGTTTTTGAAACTTTAGTGCTGCTTTCTGTCATTGCGCGTTGTCCCGCAAATAAAGCTCTTTATCTCCCTACTGTTAGACGTAAACTACGTGAACAGCAAGCTTCAAGCAGATGTAAGGATCTGGATCATTCTCGGTGTTAACGCCTGTTTTTGCAACATTAGTGCTGCTTTCTGTCATTGCGCGTTGTCCCGCAAATACAACTCTTTCTCTCCCTGTCGTTAGAGGTAAACTACGTGTACCGAACAGCAAGCTTCAAGCAGATGTAAGGATCTGGATCATTCTTGATGTTAACGCCTGTTTTTGCAACAATAGTACTGCTTTCTGTCATTGCGCGTTGTCCCACAAATACAGACCTTTCTCTCCATGTCGTTAGAGGTAAACTACGTGAGCAGCAAGCTTCAAGTAGATGTAAGGATCTGGATCATTCTCGGTGCTTACGCCTGTTTTTGAAACTTTAGTGCTGCTTTCTGTCATTGCGCGTTGTCCCGCAAATACAGACCTTTCTCTCCATGTCGTTAGAGGTAAACTACGTGAGCAGCAAGCTTCAAGTAGATGTAAGGATCTGGATCATTCTCGGTGCTTACGCCTGTTTTTGAAACTTTAGTGCTGCTTTCTGTCATTGCGCGTTGTCCCGCAAATACAGACCTTTCTCTCCATGTCGTTAGAGGTAAACTACTGCTACCTATCACCACTCTCCAAGCAGATGTAAGCATCTGGATCATTCTCGGTGTTAACGCCTGTTTTTGTAACATTAGTACTGCTTTCTGTCATTGCGCGTTGTCCCGCAAATACAGACCTTTCTCTCCGTGTCGTTATAGGTAAACTACGTGTACCGAACAGCAAGCTTCAAGCAGATGTAAGGATCTAACTTATTCTCGGTGTTTACGCCTGTTTTTGCAACATTAGTACTGCTTTCTATCATTGCACGTTGTCCCGCAAATACAGACCTTTCTCTCCATGTCGTTTGAGGTACATGTAAGCAACGTGCTACCGAACACCAGTCTCTAAGCTCATTCTCTGTGTTTAAGACTGTTTGAATTGCAACATTTAGTGCTGCTTTCTATCAATGCCCTTTTCAACGGTTCAAACAAACAACGTGCTACCGGGTCCAAACTCACACCACGTCTTCTTGACAAAAGATGCAAAACCCGGAAGTTCTGCTGCAGTACCAAGGACAGCCACAAGGCTGTCCAAAATCAAGACTGACCTTTGTCTGACAAGAACTACTTACATACCAAATATCATCGCAATCGACCCAGTGTCCGTAATCCAAAACAATACCTCCATCTATCTCAGATATGAAAACGTAAGAAGTGTTCTGGACTGACCTGAAGGTGTCCTTGCCGTCGTTTCTGCGCGCGACCGGGCAGGGGTCCGTGCGGCAGGACCGGTACTTCACCGCCTCGCCCCGGCAGAAGTCCCCGCCGTTCTTCGGGGCGGGGCTGTCGCACTTCCGCGGGGCGGCCTGCACCCCGCCCCCGCAGGTCCTGCTGCACGAGCCCCAGGCCTCCCACGGGCCCCAGCCGCCGTCCACACGGACAGCCTCCCGCTTTTCCGTGCATTTACCCTCCTGGCACCACCTGAAAAGAAATAGGAGACATGTCATTGGCTTGATGGCAATAGATAATAATGATGATGACAATGACGACGACGATGATGTTGATCAACAATGATGGCGATGAACATTATGGTAACGATGTTTATGATGAGGATGAACATTGTGATGATGATGATGTCGACGATGATGATAATGATGGTGATTTTGATGGTGATGCTGTTGATGTTGATATTGATCATGTTAAAAGATTACGTATACTCAATGATACTCAATGATAGGCAACATGATCAGACGTTAACACTCTACTGTCGTGTAACAATTTTATTTCATTTATTTCAGGCAAAATGACATGTATATACACATAAATAATGATGTGTGGTTCATTCTGAAAAAGACTGTATGAAACGAGTGGTCCAGCGAAGCCAGTGTAACAGGCTGTGAACTATGAGAGTTCAATAGGCTGTCCGCACCTGTTTCTCCCGCACGACGTCCCGTCCGCCCAGGGCATGTGGTACGTCTGGCACACCCGCTGTCCTTTCACCATGGTCGTACACCACAGCTTGGAGCAGGTGGTCCTGAAGAGAGGGTACAGAGATTAGCCATGCTATGTGGTACAACTATAATGGAGTAAAGCTTTTAAACTGTTACTTTGTACTTTTAAACTGTTGTCAGGCTATATACAGACGTACACTGAGATGGTCCTGGAGAGAGGTACAGGGGTTAGCCATTTGGGTATGGTCTCTGGACATTTAACTTGTTTTGCTTTTTTTCTTTTGAATGAAATTTGCAGAAGAATCTCCATAAGCTGTTGCTTGTCATAATCATGCGATGCTTGAGTATGATTACATGTTAAGATATCTTTGTCGAGCACCAAAATATGAGGAAATCTTAAAGTATACAGGATATTGATTTATTGAATGAATGATTGATTGATTGTTTATTGAAATTAGACAATAATAATAACACAATTTTAATTCTATTTGGCCCAATGGGGAGAATAGTGATATTCTGATGGTTTTTTTCTGGGATTGCTGCGTCTCAGATCAGCTTGGAGATTATGATTCCTTATTACCTTTACGTACCCCCTCATTATCTTAATTTACCCCCCTCATGACCTTGACTTACCCCCTCATAAATGGACAGAGTGTGGACCCCTTCCCGAAGACCAGCTCGCACTGATGGTCCACAGCGAACAGCTGGCCGGGGTGGTCTCTCGGCAGCTTGCGGCCCGGGCCGGTCGGGGGGTCGTGGAGGCAGCTTCCTCGCCCTGGTGAACACACAAAACATTAGGGTAAGTAATGTAGTAACTTATCCGTTAGCCTCTACCTGGCTTCTCGGATCGTTGGTCAAGTTGTAGAAACTGGGCAGAATAGAGGAAATAATGGGCTGAGCAGCTTCCTCGCCCTGGTGAACACACAAAACATTATGGTAAGTAATGTAGCAACAAGAACGCGTAAATGCTATCCGTTAGCGTCTTCCAGGCTCCACAGATCGTTGGTCAAGGTAGTAGAAATTGGACAAAAAGAGGGAATAGTGTCCTAGAGGAGTCTATGTGTCTAATTTCTACCAGTTCAGTATTTGACCAATGATCCACGGAACCTGTTAGAGGCTGGCTATCCGTTGATTGCCCGCCGATGTGCGAGTTTAGAGAACTGTTGCCTATTTTAGTCCTCGATTTCATTTTCTCAAACCTACAGTTATTATTGTTTCGTACAGCACGCTATAACACAGCTTCAATTTGCTGTTGTTGGTTGCTATTGGCTGCCATTGACCACGGTGCGCATCTTTCCTTGCAGGAAGAGAAGAGACGGTTACGTGCACCGGAGCACCTCCAGGTATGTTTGAGCCTTATTCATTCATTTAAAAACAAATCGGCATACTGGCCGTTTTCAGGATCTGTATAGCTCCGTTTATGCGGGTACATCAGATACTTAGCACCAGCGCAGGAAGTTGGTGATATGTTCCTGTGTAAGCCAGAAACTCAAGGGTAGCTCCGGTATCACGGGTACATGATCAACACCTTCGTCAGGTACAAAACGTACTTACCGGCCCGTAAGATGTTGTTGAGTTTTTGTTATATTGTCCTGTCTAAGACAGAGACCACAGAGACTCGAGGTAGCTTCGGTATCGCAGGTACGTGAGCAACACCTGTCTACACCAGGTACAACAGGTGCAAAACGTACCGGCCCGTAGGAAGTTACTGAGCGCCTGTGAACTACAGCGGGACCATGCCCAGGGGTGAGTGTTGTCCCCGTTCAGGGTGGGCGCCATCAGGTTGTACCGGCCCACAGGTACTAGTACATGATCAACACCTGTCTAAGTCAGGTACAAATCGTACTTACCGGCCCGTAGGAAGGTGCTGAGCGCCCGTGAGCTACAGCGGGACCATGCCCAGGGGTGCGTGTTGTCCCCGTTCAGGGTTGGCGCCATCAGGTTGTACCGGCCCTCCCGGGTGACTTTGGTATCACAAGTAAATGAACAATACCTGTCTACGCCAGGTACAACAGGTACAAATCGTACTTACCGGCCCGCAGAAAGTTGCTGAGTGCCCGTGAGCTACAGCGGGACCATGCCCAGGGATGCTTGTTGTCCCCGTTCAGGGTGGGCGCCATCAGGTTGTACCGGCCCTCAGGTACTAGTACATGATCAACACCTGTCTACGACAGGTACAACAGGTACAAAACGTACTTACCGGCCCGTAGGAAGTTACTGAGCGCCCGCGAGCTACAGCGAGACCATGCCCATGGGTGCGTGTTGTCCCCGTTCAGGGTGGGAGCCATGAGGTTGTGCCGGTGTGACAGTGCCCTCCCGCGTGACTTTGGTATCACAAGTAAATGAACAATACCTGTCTACGCCAGGTACAACAGATACAAAACGTACTTACCGGCCCGTAGGAAGTTACTGAGTGCCCGTGAACTACAGCGGGACCAGGCCCAGGGGTGGGTGTTGTCCCCGTTCAGGGTGGGGGCCATCAGGTTGTACCGGCCCTCAGGTACTAGTACATGATCAACACCTGTCTAAGTCAGGTACAAATCGTACTTACCGGCCCGTAGGAAGTTACTGAGCGCCCGTGAGCTACAGCGGGACCAGGCCCAGGGATGCGTGTTGTCCCCGTTCAGGGTGGGAGCCATCAGGTTGTACCGGCCCACAGGTACATGATAAACACCTACACCAGGTACAAATCGTACTTACCGGCCCGTAGGAAGTTGCTGAGCGCCCGTGAACTACAGCGGGACCAGGCCCAGGGGTGCGTGTTGTCCCCGTTCAGGGTGGGAGCCATCAGGTTGTACCGGCCCACAGGTACATGATAAACACCTACACCAGGTACAAACATACTTACCAGCCCGTAGGAAGTTGCTGAGTGCCCGTGAGCTGCAGCGGGACCAGGCCCATGGGTGCGTGTTGTCCCCGTTCAGAGTGGGAGCCATCATTGTACCGGCCCACAGGTACATGATTAACACCTACACCAGGTACAAACGTACTTACCGGCCCGTAGGAAGTTACTGAGTGCCCGAGAGCTACAGCGGGACCAGGCCCATGGGTGCGTGTTGTCCCCGTTCAGAGTGGGAGCCATCTGGTTGTACCGGCCAACAGGTACTAGTACATGATCAACACCTGTCTACAACAGGTACAACAGGTACAAACGTACTTACCGGCCCGTAGGAAGTTACTGAGCGCCCGAGAGCTACAGCGGGACCAGGCCCATGGATGGGTGTTGTCCCCGTTCAGGGTGGGAGCCATGAGGTTGTGCCGGTGTGACAGCGCCCTCCCGCGTGACTTTGGTATCACAAGTAAATGAACAATACCTTTCTACGCCAGGTACAACAGATACTAAACGTACTTACCGGCCCGTAGGAAGTTGCTCAGCGCCCGTGAGCTGCAGCGGGACCAGGCCCAGGGGTGGGTGTTGTCCCCGTTCAGGGTGGGCGCCATCAGGTTGTACCGGCCCTCCCGTGCCAGCACGGCCGCACAGCTCCGGTGGCTGTCGTGCTGCATGTTAAACACGTGCCCGATCTGGGAACAGCACGGAGAGAATACATCAATGAGTCACACAAACCTGGCATTATACACGACATTGGTACTGACTTTGTTACAGCGTTTTGTACCACATACCTGTTAAACATTATAACATATAGTAGTATATATATTATAGCATATAGCGGTATTATTATAAGTAATATCAGGTCAACAATTTGGTGCAAATCTGAGTACATGCTGTGTATGGCAGATTTGCACGTCGCGTCTTTAACCCACCAATATGGCGACCGCTGATTACGTCATAGCCAACATGGTGGCCGCTTAGTGACGTCATAGTCAAGCGACGTTTGTGTGCACCTTGCTACAAATGTGATGTGGGTACAGGCTACGTAAGACGAAGGTGCGCGCTTCTTTAACCCAACAATATGGCGGTCATAGGTCTCTATGTCACGTCATAGGCCTCTAGGTGACGTCAAAGCCACGTGACTATGAACGTCCAATAGCGTTGCCCTGACCTCGTGCGCGATGGTGAAGGCTGCGCTGAGCCCGTTGTCCTGGCTAATGGAGCAGCTGCGGTGCGACTCGCACATCGTGCCCACCTCAGCCAATCCCAGCGTAGAGCACACGTCACGTGAGCTGTAAGGGCGATTTGAAAAACACGCGTTCGTTTTGCCACGAGTCTCTATTATAACGAATGAATCATCGATTGGCATACAGCTAGTTACTAAATCAATGATTTTATTGCTATAAAACATTGCCACTTTGTATTAGTGCATATTGTAAGAGAATGGGCTATTGTATTTGTCTTGTGTGTCCGTCTGTGCATCTTGTGCATCGTATGTCAGTCTGTCCATCGTATGTCCGTCTGTCCATCGTGTGTCCGTCTGTGTATCGCATACAATGTTTCTGCGATTCCTAATATATACAAAGCAGACACCCTCAGTTTTGCTATCTTTATCTGCGGCTCTGGAAAGACCACAAAGCTAGATAAGCAAGGGGGTGAAGTCTGCTATCTCAGAATGTGATTGCCTTTTTTCGAACGTATTGCCCTCTGACCTGCACAGATCCTGGCGCGTCAGCAGTACCGCGGTGTCGTGGTGCGCCGGATGTGCGTCATCAGCCGTGTTCTGCTGGTGCTGCCAGCTGCAGAAGTTCCGCAGGGTCGTGGGGGCATTTCCGGTCACCTGTTGGCGGGAAAAACAACAAACAGACTAAATATTCACCTTTGACCGGTGTTTTCCCATCCGCTAATTACCTTTTTATTGTGACATCAAACTAGAGCCTTAGAGGACGTGATGACGACATACTTAAGCTCACAGCTTATGTTCGTGTCGACACAACAAAAAGCAATGCGAAAAATACATTGAAACAAATACAAGCAAGCAAAGCATAAAGATAACAAAGTAATATAACATTACAGTATTAACATAACTACTTCATAGTTTTAGAGGAGGATAACAAAATTTATAATGTTGTGCTTAATTTGAAAGTTTATCTGTGTTCTTGGTAGAAATAATTCCTTGTGAAGAAAAACGGTCGAATGCTTATCCCTTGACAAAGCCGGAATTGGACAGTGAAACATTTGGGTACGTCCAACTTTTCGAATTCTGTTAGAAAAAGCACTTCAGAACAATACTGTACGTTTGTATCAACCTAGAAATATATCCTAACAAGCCTTGACTGCAGCCTTTGGTACCAATGGAAAAAGTAGTCGGCCTTACTATTCATAACTGCTGCGTTCTGTATTGAATCATGATGTACAACGTGCCGAGTCAGTTTGCAGTCTTACCACTTGAGCGCACTATGCAAATCTGCTCTGATGTTCTAAAGCAAGAAGTGGCATGTACTGATAGCGAACGGCCAGACTTACTATTCTTAACTGCTGCGTTCTGTATGGATGTACAACGTGCCGAGTCAGTTTGCAGTCTTACCACTTGAAAACACTATGCGAATCTGCTCTGATGTTCTAAACACTGAAGTGTCATGTACTGATAGCGAACGGCCAGACTAAACTAGCAATATGTTCCAACCAGCCTCACTTTTCAGTACTCTTGTGTCCCAACCAGCCTTCTTCCTCGTACCTATTGTGTCTTCTTTCACTTTTGTATAACACAGAGTCTACAAGTACTGTGTTACTATTAGAGCAATGTACATCACTTTGCTTTACATTGTACTCGTCACAAATACTGTTCAGTATACTTTGACTAACTAGCATCTGCGTCTTGTATTGATGGGGCCGGCCGGCCGACCAACGTGCCGAGTCAGTTTGCAGTCGCACCACTTCAGAGCACTGTGCAAATCTGCTCAGTAATTACCGGCCTTTAGTCAAACACATCCGACACTAATCGCGCCCGGGGATCAGGTGTTGGCGCCCCGCCAGACCCGTGACGACTCCCCGGTCCGGTCATAACCTTGACGCGAGCACGAACGCTGACGTCTGAGCGTCCACGCAAGTTTGACTGACGTCAAACGTCTATTATGTAACGTTAGGACAATATATAGATAATAGATTTCCCTACCATTTCTTTACATAGTAAGTTAGATCAACACTTTAGACTTGCATACCGACACTTGTGGAGGGAGGTTACAACATCATTGCACCATGTTTAAAAACTGTGAGCTTTCAAACCAGTGTAAATGTGTTGTTCAGGACAGGAGAGTCTACTTTGAGATGGTGTGAGAAATTTTGTAGATCCTGCGCAACTTCCTCTGGCTTTACTTATTTTTTATAGTTCACAAACACCAGAACTACGTAAAAACATGACGTAAAATATGCTTAAAAGTGGCTGTACACGTCATTCACAATCATGAAGGATTTGTCCCGAGAAAAATCTTTAATTTAGGGTCCAAAATGTTGCATAATGGGCGTTTAATCTTTCAGGAGGTCTTGTTCAGCACCGGTAGCAGCTATCGACTCTCCGAGCTCCCCCGAGGGGCTGACCTTTGCCGCCGCTTGTTTAGGAAGTGCCCACTTGATCCGCCCCCTAAAACACGGTCTGTTTGCTCAACAAACACTACTTTCGTCACTGATTTACGCGATAAGCCCAAACAACGTCTTCCCCCAATTTGCGGTGTGTGCGTAAGCTGGGCCGCATAGCTGCAGCTCCAGGCTGCTTAGGGTTGTGTACCTAAATACCAGTACCTGTACCGTACCTAAAAAAATTGTTTATGTACAGGTCCAGATCTGAACATCTGTGTACCTGTACCTGTACCTAAACAAACTAAATCACTTCTGGACACTTTTAAGTAAATCCAGAATCAACTATGACAGTGGTGATAATTTTGCAAATATATTGTTTTGAGACTCAATTATGCAATTCCCCATCCAGAGATGACAATCTATCACTAGAAAAGACAGCTAAATGATTAAACTACATATATTTGGTTAGACTTATTTTAGGTACAGGTACAGGTCCGAACCTGTACTTAAACCTCTGTACCTGTACGTGAAATTTGTTCAGGCACAAAGCTCTAGGGCTGGTATGGCTCGCAGTTCACCTGTCTGCAGTACATGGGGGCTAACCGGACCCTCAAGGACTGCCTAAGCGTCCTTAAGGGTTCTTAAGGGATCTTGTCTGTGAAATCACGCGTTTCTGTTCTGAGTGGTGCTGTCTTAAGAAGGACAGCACAGGTGTGGAGACGTCTTCCGACAATTTGGAGCTTTCGCCAGTTTCAGCGCTAACACATGGTTTGATACTTCCTATCCTTGACCCTTTCTGTGTACGAGCACAGCAGACGGTTTGTGGTCATCTCAGGAAAACAACCGGAAGTTATTCACCCGATCGAGTCACCTGTCTGGGCCATGCAGGTAGATTTACCTGGTAAGCACCGGGTAGCGACCCTGCTATAGGACTAGAAGGTCGCGGGTTCGAATGTCGGGGGGAGCCTTGTAAGACGTTACCCATTGTTCAATGCGCTTGTTCAAAAGAACAGAATAATTTCCAGGTACTTTCCACCTGTATATACCGTACACAGCGGCTCTTCTTGCTTTCGACGAGACATAAACTGACTGGCCAGCTGAATAGACTGCAGAAGACAGACTAAAATGCCATGCGAACTTAGTTGTCCCCATTTAATTTGGCCAAATTCTTCTCTTTTTCATCCAACTGATACGTCTGCTTGGAGACTACTTTCTCTACATGTACACGTCTAAATTGCTCGACATCGGGTTTTACTGGGAGGTGTACAGAGGACCGAACCGTTCATGATGTAGGTGGTATGTCCCACATAGCGGACCGGTCAGTTCGGATGTCCGCCCGACCGTTGTGAACATTCCGAGGGTTTAGCTCGTGTAAAGTCCGAACTATGTGAATCCGCTGGGCGGTAATTGTGCGTGTAGACATTCGCCTGTCTGCAGTACTGACAGGGCCGTGTGCGTGTCATGTTCATCACTCCTACACTTGTAACCGATCTCTGAACAGATATAGGCTCACTCTGGACCCCTTTTCTTGGTATTCCCAGCGCTGTGGAATCAATTTCCTGGCATCTTTTTCTTTTTACATGTATAACTTAAGAGAAGTAGAATAGTAAACAGCCTCAAAACGCACTTTTTGAAAATGCTTTAACATACTAGTAACTTCCCGACTGAATTTTGTCATAACAAATATCCCATTGTGATGACAAGGAGAAGAACATCTAGAATCGTTAGGAAATCATACAAAATAAAAACTTGTCGATCTCATTTCAGTAACACTTAACGAGGAAAGCATGCAGCTGTAAGTAAGATGTAAACCCTTTTATCTAGCGAAGGCTTGTTATACACAGTTGTCTAACATGATTCCACGTTGTGTAGTAGATGCTTAGGATAACGTTTCACCTGGTGACATCTTCCCATACTCTGTTTACAGGTGAGCTAAGAAGGCTTCCAATTCCTTAAGAGCACACTTGAGATGACGAGTGTTTCTCATACCTGACCACTGTTGTAAATCAGGTCAGGTCAGCAGTGGAAATGATTGACGTGTTTGGTAAAGTCTTTGGTATGACTCGGCCGGGGATCGAACCCAGGTTTGGTAAAAGTCTTTGGTATGACACGGCCGGGATCGAATTCAGGACTTACCGACTGCAAGGCGAACACTCTACCCACTTGGCCATTGCACTGTTACTCTACCTCAATGCATAATACATACACTATTTGGTTCAATCAAACATATGGACAATGTGACCATTGTTGCTCATCCCTAGTTTTTCCCATTGAGACAAGCGAAAGACGGTAAGAATACTGTCTATAGTGACCCCCGTCCATATAGCCATACTTTATCAGTCCGAGTGGTCTTCTAGGGCAATTCTACTATATCAAAGTACGCTAAGGAAGAAACCCACTTTTGATAAGATGTAGACTTTGGGGTTTACCTGGCCGGAGTTGTACACCAGGTGAGGTGATGCCTGTAAATGATTAACTCGTCAGTCCCTATCCGGGGTTATCACAGGAGCACGGTGCGTGTTTGCTGTGCGTTATCTAAATCTCCTTTATGACCTGATTGGAAAGCAAAAGTCCCGCAGGTTACCGTGCAGGGTGGTATGGTAGGTAACTTCTGGCCTGGAAAGAAGTCTTTGAGGAAGAGATGCTATCACCACCTTGTGTTGTAGACTCGCTAATACATTGTATTCGTTTTAATGCCTGGTAATATCTAATCATGAAAAAGGGGTTGTCCTAGGCTTTTAACGTTTATTTTATATGTATGCAATTCATCTTATACAGAATAAAGATGATTTTAAATCCGCCCTACAGCCTGAGTGAGTTATACACTCACTCGCTGCCAGGGGCTCTACCAGTTAAAAAGGCTACATTAAGCTTTATTTAGTCACTGGCAAGCTAATGGTATGTATACAAATATTACGTTACGTAGATCGTACCACTGACTTTCTGTCTGTCTGTAGCACTTCAAACGTCCCAAAAGCTAGTCTAACGTTTAAAAAAAAATGTGTAAATGTTCTCTATCATCGGTGACCTCCCACCCACACAGAAAATATGCCCCGAATGTGGAACATGACGTTTTCGTGTCCGCCAGGACGCCGCTAATTAAATCATATGAGGAAAGATAGAACGCCGCAATGGTTTGAAACCTGGCCGTTGCTATTCGATGGTGGGAGGGGACTACTTTCCTAATAGCAAAGATCGGAACATTGACAGCTTACAAAGGGGTGGGAGGAGGGTAGCTGACATTCGTTGCTAACTCGCTAAAGAACCATTCTGCGGCTGCCATTGACACACAGGGAATGCGTGAATGGCGTGATACCTGGCTGTTGCTTTACGCTGGGCTTCCTTCCTTGTTGCAAGGATCAGGTCTGAAATACCTTACATGATGTCGAGGCTTAATAGCAAGTGTCTTGAGCGGACTTTCGGCGCTACTAGTGACGCAGACAACCATTCGTGACTGCACGGGTTCCATCCACTGACACGTCGGCCTCCTCTTTACCACTTTCAACAGCTCAGGTGGGCCGTGTGTGTAACGTGGTGAGAGTGTGGCTCGTCTCAAACATGGGGTAACTTTCCACCTACGCGGTGCAGAGAATACTCAATGTACAAACCAAAAAGCCCCCACCCCACTGTTCTCCATTGCCAATAGCTCCTCGCATATCCCCGTCTTTTCCGTGTTTACATCTTGGGATTACCCAGACCGCAGTGTTGTCTATAGCTGCGTAGTCTCAGGTCTTGAAGGAACGCAGCCCCCAGTACAAGTTACAAATCTCAAGTCTACACAAGTCTTGACGGAACCCAGCCCTTAAGACTTGTAACAAATCCCCACTCTGCAGTCGGGACTGTTACTTGGCAGGTTCGCAGCAGCCGCAAAATCCAGGCTGATGTGGTGTGGTGGAGGTTGTTGTAGAGATGGAGGAAGCATCGAAACAAAGGGGCACCTTTGAGGGACGTTTTTCTGAAGCTGATAATTCAGATCTATGATTTCAATGCATCCTAAAACCGCCCAAACGTCACATTTCCAAACCGGGGTCCGGTCGGGCTGTTTGTGGAAGCTGAATGTAGAAATGTATACGTAAAAATACACACAAGTAGTGCACGTGACTGTTCTCTTTACGTCTTCTGTAGTTTGATGCCTTTTATATCTGATTTTTCGTTCCCGAAAGCTGCCCGGCCGGGCCCCGGTTTGGAAATGTGTCGTAGGCCTACCACGGCTCTCTTACTTCAGTTTGGACTGACTTTCTACTGCCAAGTTTTACTATTCCTTAGCAAATTATCTTCCCTCTGTGGCTAACTTTCACTATGTTTCATCCAGCCTAGTAAGTCCAGTGTAGAGCAGGCACCACGCGAGCCCTGCACGCTCTATTTGCGGTGGGAGCCGGGTGAGGAGGTCTCCGCCCCCCACTTCAGCTCCTGTCACCGCCTGCGTGAAGATGTCAGATCTGAGGCGTGATACCGCTGGGAGAGGCTGGACAGAACCTGGTACTCTCCAAGCAGATACTACAGTAGATGTCAGATCTGCGGCGTGATACCGCTGTGAAGGGCTGGACAGAACCTGGTACTCTCCAAGCAGATACTACGGTAGATGTCAGATCTGAGGCGTGATACCGCTGTGAAAGGCTGGACAGAACCTGGTACTCTCCAAGCAGATACTACAGTAGTCAGATCTGCGGCGTGATACCGCTGTCAAAGGCTGGACAGGCCTAGGGGGAGTGAGAACCTGGTAATTTCCAAGCAGATCCTACGGTAGCATAAAAGCTAGGTAGTCATCTTACACTTCTAGGCCGGCTACACTCCTCGCTAGAATTTGATACAATCTTATGTTATACCATAGGTTCTGCTTGGTGATTTAGAATAATGTCTACCTGACAATTGGGAGGCATTGGCGACCCCTCGTGTCTTTCTTGACCTGGGAGTGAAGATGTCAGATCTGGGGCGTGATACCGCTGAGAAGGGCTGGACTGGCGCGGGGGGAGTGAGAATCTGGTATAAACTCCAAGCAGATACTACGGTAGCAGAAGATAGTATTAAATGCTACTCTCCTTTGTCAGCTTATGCCACCGTAGTGTCTGTTTGGAGATTAAGGATCTAGGGTCTACCTGACCATGTAACGTCTTGGCGAGCCCGCGTTTCTTTCCTGACCATTCGAGACCGTCTTCTTGGGGCATTCTATCGTTCCCCTTCCGTCCGGTCATTTCAGAGAGCCCAAATATTTTCCTGGCCACTAAATTGTCCTTTAACGGGCATGTTTTGTTTTTAACCAATTTGTAGTCGTTTCATCTTACCTGTGTCGTTCTGTTCATGTTGTAAGAACACAAGACGACCTAATGACAGGAATACAAAACGGCTACACAATATTGAAGACCTGGTATTGCATAAGGCAATCGCACGTGGGAGAGGGGGGCACTTGACATCTGGAATGTCGTTGTTGTTTAAGGCTGCATATTCTGTACTTGAGTCAGTCTACATTGAGGTGATCTAAGATCTTAAGATCTGCTGACATGTCCTTATTGTTGCACTCTTCTCCTTCCGAGGGACTCACGGCGGCCTATTTAAAGGTGATACTGCCAGATCTAAGACCTGATAGCGGTTTATCTAAGCATCGAGAGTGTCTTTCATTATTTTAAGTGCCTCTTCTGTCCTTGATAGAAAGGGTCAAGACTGCCCCCTGAGCGCTGATCATGTCTGCTGTGTGACCTGGTGTTGGTTAGTGAGAGACTGGTCAGGTGAGAGTTAGGGCACAAGTGGCACTTCACCCCACCATTGGAATGGGAGGTGGTGCTTGTGTTTACTTGGGGTGTCTCCAGTGAAGGGAAGGGGAGGGGGGGGAGGTCACTTATCGCATCAAGCCAAGGAATTTAGTAGTCTCCACTAGACTAACTGAAGGAAAAATGGTACAATTTCGCTGAGTAGGGAGAATAATATGCCAGGAGAGTTTGACCATCATAGGGCTTAATTTCCTCACGGAGTCAGAAGGTGAAACCAAAGGCCTACGTCACATTTTCAAACTGAGGCTCGACCGGTCAGCTTTCGGGAACGAAAAGTATGATATATGAGGCATCAAACTATGCAAGACGTAAATTCAAAAGTCGTTGGCATCATTTGTGTCTATTTTTACGTTTTTCTTACAACTTTCCACAAACAGGCCCGACCCGGCAGCGGTTTGGAAATGTGACGTTAGCCTTTAGCTGCCTGCATTCCTTCAAAACTAAAAAAAAGAAGACTGGTCTTACAGCGGAAATTAGCTTATGCCCCCCCCCCC
Source organism: Branchiostoma floridae (assembly GCF_000003815.2). Lineage (NCBI taxonomy): Eukaryota > Metazoa > Chordata > Leptocardii > Amphioxiformes > Branchiostomatidae > Branchiostoma > Branchiostoma floridae. Next base: position 123,180 of record NW_023365773.1, read on the forward strand.
CCACACACACACACCAACACCCCATCCCTGAAAGAAAAGTACCCCCCAGGAGTAACTCATGCCCGTTAGTGCGTTATTGCACCTGTCAGCAGGGCAGGTGTGTGTTCTCACGGCGAGGCCCGGCCGTGTGTTTGCCGTGTGCGCCCGCCCGTTACACAGTCCTCACACGGTTAACGCGCAGATATGCTGGGAAAAAGGAGGGGGGCAACTCAATGCCTTAGCGCTAAAGTTTCCACGACTCTACTTGACTCTTTTGAATCATAAAGAAGTCCTATACAATTTGCGATAAACTTTGACATCGATAAAATGTTCGTCTAGGGACATGAAGTCGACTTGCCCGTCTTTGGTGCTCCGTATGACGGTAGCCTTACGTAACAGATCATTAGAACCGTCTTCTGGCATGCTTACAGGACTAAAATGGCTTTTAGCAATATTTCAAGAACTGTTTTCTCGTTTTGCTCATTTGGGGGGGGGGCTTAAACAGTTTTCTGTAGCATTAGAACGTCCACGTACCCATCCTTGTGTTTGGTTACAAGAGTACACCTTTCAAAGGATTATTGTTGCCAAATTCCATCGCCAACGACGCTTCCGTGTTCTTGTTCCCGTTTTTCTGGTTGAGAGAAAAACGGTTCTTTGCAGCTTAGCACCTTCCGGGCTGCGTTCGAACCACCCTTAGAAAAAAACGCAAATGAGCTCGTCTTGTCTGCCAGTTGTTGTTCTTTCCCTTCACGCCGGTGGGTGAATGAATGGAGGACCGTCTTCCCACCGTTCTGCCCTAAGGACTAGATGCAGGTCGCTTCCTTAGCGTGTATCCAAAAACAATTTGCAAAACAAATATTCATTGATATCAGATAAATGTGCATACACAGAATGTGTCCAGGTCTTCCCTAAGTAACGTACAGATGATTGACTAGCCGTCACCAAGGCAACCTACGCTCCAAGCAGATGTCTGATGCCGACAGTGGCCGTACGCCAGATCCTTTGTACACACACTGACATGAAGTGTCCTGGGACTGCACCCCACACTGTCGTGACCCCTAGAGGTAACGTACGACGGGCCATAAAGATACCCGTCGTACGACACCACAGGCCTTTTTACACACAGAGAAAAACGTCGTACGACCGGGGACATACGTCAGGGAAGTCTTCCTAGTGTAAATCGGGTCCAAGGCTTGGTCTAACAGTCTGACGTTAATATCTTAATCCACTTACGACGGGTCCTTATTTATATACCAGCGCCGAAGTAATCACGACAAGCCATTTTTTCTCTAGTGTAAATCGTGTCCAAGGCTAGATCTATCACCCCAACGTTAACACCCGCTACCATGTACCAGGACACCGCAGGCCTTTGTACACACAGAAGAAAATGTCGCACGACCGCGGATGTACGATAGGCAAGTTTTCGTAATGTAAATCGTGTCCAAGCTTAAGGCTAGATCTATCACCCCAACGTTAACACCCGCCACCATGTACCAGGACACCGCAGGCCTTTGTACACACAGAAGAAAATCTCGTACGGCCGCGGATGCACGATAGGCAAGTTTTCCTAGTGTAAATCGTGTCCAAATTTCTATACCAGTGCTGGAATACTGTGTAAATCCTGTCCAAGTAAATCGTGTCCAAGATCTATCACCCCAACGTCCACACTCGCCACCACCGGGAGACCATGTTTCTGTAGTAGTGCCACCAGGAGTCCATGTTTCTGTAGTAGTGTCATTAATCAGGCAGGCGGGACCTTGGCGCGAGGCAGCGTTTCAATGTCAGAGCTAAGCCATCACAGGGACGTAATGAGAACCTACTGGGGGTTATCGCCCGGAGGTTATTAGCGATAACTACCTCCTTCACACAATAATTGGTGGGAACTAGCTACATTTACGTGCAGGACTAGTGGTCTAACGTAAGGGTTAGGAATTTGTGAGAACCAAAGTAACATTGGGGCTAAGCTTTCATGGCCATATCTCACTACATGGGCAAGGAAAGGCAAAGGTCTTGTTGCAACGCTGTTCTTGCCCCACTGTTACAACGTTGTACCTCCTTCACACAATAATAGGAGGGAACTAGCTACATGTACGTGCAAGGACTCGTGTTCTAAATTAAAGGGCTAGGAATTTGTGAGAGAATCATTCAAGGAGTAATATTCAAGGGCTAGCGGCTAAGCTTTCATGGCCGTGTTTCACTTAAGGACAAGGTAAGGCAAAGGTTTTCGTACAACCTCCCTCACACTGCCGTAGGAAAGACCTTGCTACATGTACGTGTACGTGCAAGGACCCATGTTCTAAATAAAGGGAGAGAACTGGTTGAAGTAACATAAGGGCTAAGCTTTCATGATCTTGTCTCACAACAGGGACAAGGGTAGGCAAAGGTCTTGTTACAACGTTGTTCTTCCCCTACTGCTGAAGCTCTACCAGCGGAAACAAACATTAGATGTGAAAACAGACGGGTGTTCTGGCCAAGGACAAGGGCGTCAAGCACAGTCACGGGCCTACGTCACGTGCACGTCGGCCACGTGCGGACGTCAGCGTCCACGTCAGTACGCATGTACGTCACGTTTTAGAGGGAATGGGACGCTGGTTGCCTTTATGTTCGTGGATTTCCTGCCAGCATAAGAAACTTCCCAAGCCTAATTAGTTGTTAAGCGGTTACCGAATCGCCACTTACTTAGTGCGAGTCGCGATGCTTATCTGAGGCATTCTGTCTTCCTGTGTTCGGCTCGCCTCGGCGCGCGGTTTCAAAGTCGGAGGAGACGGCAAACACAAACATATATCCGGGCGTTCTGATGTACCTGATAGTCATCACGTGTTTACAGGTGTGTCTGTACCTGAGATCAGGTGGACCCAGGTGTGTGGTCACTTCAGGTGAGGTCCCACCTGTGCCTGTTTGTCTCACCAGTAGCCAAATGGACCAAAGTAGAAAATGCTATTATATTAATACTGAGGGTCATTATCTAGGAGTTCGCAACTGAGCATTGTTCAACGCAATGAGCATCTAAATATGATAGGTAACGGTACCGTTGTTAACATGCTATCTGGACCGACAACTACAAACGTGTATGTTTCAAAGAACGAGCTCGAGTGTAATGGCATGTATATTGTCGTTCAGTGCACCTTTGGTATGGTCTACAAGCCTCTGCTGTTAATTCACAAGCATGAGGACGCGTTCTTGTCGAGACTCTTCATAACGTCGGTACCGACCCCTGACAGTATTCCTTCCGAATGACGAACAAACATGCTAACCATCTGCACACGTTTGGCAGGCTCTACAAACGTATGGTCTTTTCTTATAAGCATTGCAGGGCCTTATACATGTTCTTGCCTTCCGAAAATAGTTTCCTCGGGTTCTATTCAATCATCGGGGTTTATTCAATGCCCTTGCCTTGTTTCGTACCGCATCCCTTCCTAATACCTGCCCAGTACCGTATATGCTGTGGCTGAGTACGCGGATGGCATGTCGTACATACGTGCTGTGCGGTCAGGTGAGACCGGCCGATCGCTATCTCCTCCTGATCGGCAGCTACTCTCAGGATCGTGTTCCCGATATTTCCGCACAGTTTCCCGTCTGGTGTCCCACGGCAGGCCCGCACATGTTCTCGCTGTGGTCTTATGACTTATGCTCTCTTCACTTAGGTGAAAAGGAGTACCTAGCTTCGGTTAGGGCCGCCCCTGAGATAGGACGTTAAATGGAGGTCCCGTGTGTAATGAGAGCCATGCTTTAAGCACGTTGAAGAACTTATTGATATTTCCGCACAGTTTCCCGTCTTGTGTCTCACGGCAGGCTTCTCGCATGTTCTCGCTGTGGTATTATTGCTTATGCTCACTTCACTTAGGTGAAAAGGATCCGGAGTACCTAGCTTCGGTTAGGGCCGTCCCTGGTATAGGACGTTAAATGGAAGTCCCGTGTGTAAGGAGAGCCATTCCTTAAGCACGTTCAAGAACGTAATATTTCTGCACAGTTTCCCGTCTAGTGTCGCGGCAGGTCCGCTAACATGTTCTCGGTGTGGTTTTATTGCTTGATATGCAGACCTCACCTCACCTCACCTCACCTAGTCCATTCCTCATCAAGAGGGTCATGCTTATGCTCACTTCACTCAGGTGAAAATAAGTACCTGCCCTATTTTAGGGCCACCCGTGGGATAGGGCATTAAATGGAGGTCCCGCGTTTGAGGAGAGGCACACTTCAAGCATGTTAAAGAACCCCACTGCACTTATTGAAAAAAAGTAGGAGGCCTTCCCGGTGTAAGTGGATCAATTAAATCTGCCCAGAAATGCAGCTTGTACTTTTCTAAACAAATCTAGTGTGTAACGCCATAAGGCGGTTTACCAGGTATGCAATAAAAACAAAGAATGCCCTCTTCCCAACATACTGCATCGGCAAGTAACCATACAGCCTAGTTTCATGATTGGTATTTGATGACCTTTGATGCAAGATTTAGAATTATTACCCAAAAGACGTCAGCATACCAGACAAAGGGAATTGGCCCACATATGTGGGTTGTTCCATGCGGGCTGTCATAACATATATGCAAAGTTTCAATAGTGCATAATAAAGCTTTCAGAACCAGACACGTTTCAATGGGAAGCATGATATAGTTATAGCTTTCGAGACCAGACATGTTTCAATAGGAAGCCTTGAGAGCCTTAGATATATGGCATTAATCTAAACGCGCTTATAACACTACCTACTCCCCGCCGGGACTTCCTTGACATGTGCATACCAGCCTTCTCTTATTCACTCTGCCGCTTTCATAGATAAGCAGTTTAACCAACACGGACTAAATCCTGTTTTATTTGATAGCCACACAGACTGACCCCCATCTCCCAGGGGCTTTTCCCTGACACGTGCACACAACCCTTACCCCCAGCCACCTTGTAGGCCTTCCCTGTTTGAGTTGAGGGAAGGTCTTGAGAATGGCCGGTTTGACCAACTGAAACCGACCCCATTCCCATAGTGTTTTCCTTGACCCGTGTACCTAGCCTAGCCTCTTAAAACCACCTTGTAAACCATCTTAGCCCCTTGCAGCATCGTCGTATGTTCAGTTATTATCTTATCTTAATTACAACCATTAATTATTTGATTATCCTTATTGTATCGTTATCACATTCTATGCATTACTTTACCTATTGATTATAATCAAATTTGTGTTAGTTTAGAGGAGGAGAACCTAGTGTAGGCTAAATACGCCTTTCCCTCCCCCTGTACCTGTTTTATCAATTGTTTATCGTAGTACATGTATGTACTTGTTTTGCAAATAAACAAAAATGGATGGTGCTAGGCACACACCTGTCCGAGTTTAGGATGATCAGCTTGACCACGTACAGGTTGTAATAAGCACACATACCATATGGCTTTCCCTGACATGTGCACACCCTAGCCTAGTCCTAGGCACCAACCAGTGGTTCTTAAACTTCCCTATTCGAGGATGACGGATTTGACCACATACAAGCTGTAATAAGACAACAGACTGCCCCTACCCCATACGGGTCCCCTGATAAGTGCACACACTAGCCTAGCACCAGTCACCCACCTGCGGACACCCCTGTCCTAGTCGAGGATGATAAGTTTGACCGTGTACAAGTTGTAATACAGACTGGCACCCTTCTAGCCTAGTCCCAGACACCCACCTGCGGCCCGTCCCTGTCCTAGTTTAGGATGCACAAGTTGTAATAAGTACATAGGCTGACCCCCTACTATCCTAGTCCCAGACACCTACCTGCGGCCCGTCCCTGTCCGAGTTGAGGATGACGAGTTTCACCACGTGCAGGTTGATGTCGCTCTGCAGACTGGGGTGCCTGTAGATGCGCGCCGCCATGGCCATGAGCGTCAGCACGTAATGCTGCAGGTCCCGTCCGTGGAACGACGCCATCCTCCTGTCAGCCGTTACCATGGTTTCCACGTGCAGAGGGCGGGAAGAGTACCGCTTCCTCCTCCGTCCGGACCCTTCCTCATCCTCGTCGCCATGGAGACGGGCGTTGCCATGGTTCCCGCTTCCGTCGTCGCCATGGAGACGACGCGATGAGTGAGTGGAGGACTGGCGGCGTTTGGTTCTGTCCTTCACACCGCATCTGACCGGCGGGGCTGGGGAGCTCGCGCTCCGCCGGTGCACCGTGTGCGTGCCGTCAGCCGGCGGGCCGGCATCGGGGTCATCCCCGCGGACGGGCTGGATGAAGTACTCGGCGCCTGGCGTGTAGAACATGCCGTGCAGTCCGTCGCACACGCTGAGCACGGCCGCGGACTGCGGGTCAGAGTTCACCCTCCCGCTGTAGAAGCAGTGTTGTAAGTCGGTGGGTTCAGAACCGGCGTCTTCCCCAACAGGCTCCCCCACGTGTTGTACCACAAATCCGGGCGAGATGAAGTCGGAATCCTGGGTCAGGTTTAGCACGAACGTTCTCCCGAAGGCGCGCAGCTCGTACGCAACAGTTTCCCAAGCTAAATCGTACCCGTGTCCTCGGGAGGACCCTGCACCTGTCCCGAGCACGTCCCCGCCAGTAGCCCGGTCCGGTATGCTCCGCTTGCGGAAATGTTTGCAGCCGGTGCAGCGCCCGTCCAGCCGGCGCACCACCGCGACGCTCCGCTCCAACTCCTCGGCGGCATGCGCCACCCCGTCCCGCCCAGAGTCCGTTAGGCTCCCGGTCCCTTCCACGGCCCGAGCTGCAGCGGTATTGCACAACGTGAGAATCAGCACCACGAGTCCGCACAATAAATACACAACCTGAGTCCACGGCATCTTGGCATCCCCGGGCCTACTCCTTCTGTTCTGAGATTCCTCACAAGACGTCTTAACTAGCACCTTATCTCTATAGGGCGGGAAGAAGTACTGAGTTCTTATCTCCCGCAGCTCCTTATATACCCAGAGCGGGTGGTTAGCTGGGGAGGTAAACACGGCCTATAATCGGCCGGGTGGACCCGATTGTTACCCGCGTGTTTGCCTTCGCCAGTTGACGTTCTTCCGGCCCTGCAGGCGCACCGGCTCAAGGTGTTCTACCCGCAAGAAAACACCCCCTGCGCCGACGTGGACTCGTCCGATGGCTATATCTGATCTGGACGGTTCCATTACAGGCGGGGGAGGAGGCATTAGTTCTTGAGACGGTTTAATCCTTGTACTGACTACCTGTAATGAAACCTGATCTCTAAAGTATGTGCAATTCGGACACCTGATAGGGAAGAAACCAATAGGATTAGGGAGGGGCACGTGTAGGTCTTAACGTCCTCTAAGGGTTAGGTCAGTTGAGGTGAAGATACAAGACCCTCAGCTACCTCCTTGGCGTAGCTCAGCATTGTAAAATTAAGGGTTTCCAGAATAATTGCAGAATACGTTGCTTAAATATTGACCAAGACGTAAACCATGTTTGAACCTAATAGACAAAAGTTTATTTATGTATTTATTTATGGACAAAAGTTAACAAAACACACATAGATTGAAGCTTAGCTTAAACCTACCTTTTGTAGTACAATGGTAACGTCCACGTTGCAGTGTACCTTGGACTATACCATCGTACCGAGGGGGTGAGCAGGATGATCCTATCTTGGCGCCTGAAGTTGTCAATGCTGTCTGGGTCAGACCTCTGACGTCACGGCTGTTATAAATAATAACGACCTGCAATTTAACAATAACAACCCGCCCTTTGATCCGCCGCCCGGTTCTAACAAACCAGGAAGTTCTTATTTAGATATCATCTTTTCCTAAGTCGTCAACAAAGATATGGCATATCTTAAGTGATTTCGCCTTGAACGAAGGAAGTTTCACTAACCTGTTTTTTCCTTAAGGAAAACATTTCAAGTTTACCTAAACTTCTAAAGGACGTTTGTCTACAAGTCTTGAGATGTTTTGCCTACATGGTTCACGCATGCTTACATGTAGCACAGCTTATCTCTGATCTGTAACATGACTGAGTGTAAACACTTTTAACTAACGCTGCTTTCCGCAACACAAATCTCTGCTTCTTGCCAGAGTTCTCAAGGACGATTTCCGAAAGTTCTTGCATGTAAGCCCCGCTTGACTGGACCAGGGAATTGGCTCACTGTGCGTTTAACACATGAAATGTAAACAGTTTCACCAAAGGTACATTTCTCAGCGAACAACACTCCACCTCGATCTAAACACTTAAAGACAATTTCCGAAAGTCCTTAGGAAGACAGCGAACAGATTGCACCAGGCGTTACGTACTTAAGCTCGGTACAGTTTTGAACTTAATGCCAAGTAGACGTGCACTCAAGTGAGCTATGTTGTACGTGTATGTGTCTTCTCTTTGTGACCAACCTTCAAGTTTGCCCCCAAAACGTCTTGAGATTCTTGCATGAACGTCTTAAGATGAGAGCCAGCTGACCGGTGTACAGTGTAAGGGTCTTGGTGACGTCACGTCGTTTTATGACGCCTAAGACGTCGGCCAGGTAAACAGTGAAGACAGGTCCTTCTTCTTGGGGGATTGTAAGACGCGCCTGTTGACTCAAGATGTCGTCAGCCCTTAAACCAAGTCAAGACGTCCGGGCAAGGGGGTCAGGGAGTGATGTCTTAAGTAATAGGACGTGGCAGGTTTCTTTTATCTCATTTCTGCTTAAGACGCTCATAACTATTCAACTGAGATTGTCTCAAGAAAATCTCAAGAAAACACACCATAGAAGCGTGACAAAGGTGACGTCACATCACGTGGAACCAAAGTTACGTCAAGCGACATTATTTTTCAGTGAACGAAGGTATGGCTTCGCTTAAAAAGAAGTTCGTAATCTTTTTTCCTCTATATCTAACAAATTTAGAAATGATTTGTTTGCCGAAATAACATGAAACATTTCTTGAGAATTATGGTTGAGTAAGAAGAGAGGTTAGAAAAACGTCGCCCCCTGTACATACACAAAGTACTTAAAATCATTTTGCATTTATTTAAAGAACGTCCGTGCTTTGACACTTTGCTACCAATATCTATGTTAGATGTAAGGCAGTCTATGTAGAATAAAAGCAACTTTCTTCTAAAAACTAACAGCTTCATAAAAATAGGGGATGAACTTGAAAGCTCCCTCACAAAACATCTTCTTTCTTATTATCAAACCTACGTCTATGCTTTGATACTTTATTACCTATGTCCGCGTCAAATGTAAAGCAAGTACTTTCATATCTAACCGTGGATCAACGTTTGTTTATCCATGCGATGTTTGGAAGGTCGGAGGAAGCAGTAAAACCGCCGGAGTGACGCGGGAAGGACGTGGTACTAAACAACCGGCCGCTGTTTTCCGTGGAGCCGGGATGTTTTTAATGTGTTCTACATTCATATCCTCCAACTGATGGAGACACAGACCAGTCTTCCGGGGTACGTCAAGGGGATCAGTCTGATATTGTCCTATCTTATCTTAGATGGCCGTGTACTGTGCTTTATATCTCATAGATCCTGGTCTAACCAAAGACGTTTTGGCTAAAAAGCAGTTACCCAAGCAACTGGATATGATTTTGGAAATGGTAAGACGTTTCAGATGGCATCCACAATCTTTCATCAGTGACACTGTAGTGATCTTTGAGAAACTGGTCTTTAATGCCCATTTTATGAATGCAAAGACGTTTTTAACCTTGAGATGTGTGTTTGGTTCATAAAATTTAATGTTGATGATCCGGGATGTTTTAATGTGTTCTACATTCATATCCTCCAGCTGATGGAGACACAGACCAGCCTTCCGGGTTACGTCAAGGGGATTAGTCTGATTCTGATATTGTCCTATCTTAGTTTAAAGGATCGTGTACTGTACTTTTTATCCCATAGACCCTAGCCTGGTATCCAGCCGTAATATAGCTCCAGAGTCTCTCCTGTCCTACCGCAAATACAACCGGGCCAGACGTATTTGTGGAGAGGACAGAGGGGCCTCGGGAGCCTATACTACGGCTGGATACCAGGCTATTTGTGGAGAGGACAGAAGAGACTCGGGAGCCTATACTACGGCTGGATACCAGGCTATTTGCGGAGAGGACAGAAGAGACTCGGGAGCCTATACTACGGCTGGATACCAGGCTATTTGCGGAGAGGACAGAAGAGACTCGGGAGCCTATACTACGGCTGGATACCAGGCTATTTGCGGAGAGGACAGAAGAGACGCGGGAGCCTATACTACGGCTGAATACCAGGCTATTTGTGGAGAGGACAAGGGCCTCGGGAGCCTATACTACGGCTGGATACCAGGCTATTTGTGGAGTGGACAGAAGAGACTCGGGAGCCTTTACTACGGCTGGATACCAGGCTATTTGCGGAGAGGACAGAAGAGACCCGGGAGCCTATACTACGGCTGGATACCAGGCTATTTGTGGAGAGGACAGAAGAGACTCGGGAGCCTATACTACGGCTGGATACCAGGCTATTTGCGGAGAGGACAGAAGAGACTCGGGAGCCTATACTACGGCTGGATACCAGGCTATTTGCGGAGAGGACAGAAGAGACTCGGGAGCCTATACTACGGCTGGATACCAGGCTATAAAAGTGCGGAGAGGACAGAAGAGACTCGGGAGCCTTACTACGGCTGGATACAGGCTATTTGCGGAGAGGACAGAAGAGACTCGGGAGCCTATACTACGGCTGGATACCAGGCTATTTGCGGAGAGGACAGAAGAGACTCGGGAGCCTATACTACGGCTGGATACCAGGCTATAAAAGTGCGGAGAGGACAGAAGAGACTCGGGAGCCTTACTACGGCTGGATACAGGCTACTAGGTCCTGTTCTGACCTATGACGTTTTGAACCTTGTTATGTTTGTTAGGTTCATGAACGTGAATGTTGATGACCTCGACCTGACAGAAACATAGACCAGACTTTCAGGTTACGTAGGAGATCTGGAGGTGACTCTTTCTTATCTTAGATGATATCGGTCGGGCAACCTTATCTAGCCGAAGACGTGTTTCACCTTGGTACGCCCGGTACTAGTTCCTTGTTATGTCTTCAATGGTCATAACCTCCGCCTGAGAGAGACATTGGCCAGTTGTGGGGTGACGTATGAGGTCTGGGAGTGATTGTATCTTATCATAGATTATCTTATTAGTGCTTCTTCTTATCCTCTTCTTTTCTCGCGTACTCTGGTTTACAAAAAGAAGAGGTTATGTCCCTCGACATGCTTGCTACAAGTTCCTTGATTTTGTGTTAATTGTTCCGGTTACAAACGTCGCACAATCTAAGGGCATTTTAGGTTCGTCGCTCACGTTTCTTTGGAAATTCAGCAGTATCAGTACCAAAAAGGCTGCCTTAGATCCTTGTCAGTGGTTGATTCTGTAACAACCTACCTGAAAATCCTGCAACACCAAAATCTTACGTCGACCTTGTTGAAGTTAGACTTTTTTTAATCTCATCTATTTCTTTTCTACCCTTTGACACAGAAGACATGAGAACCATTTTCTTCTGCGTTTGCTGTTATTTATGTTTTGCTTAGTGTCATATCACCCATTCTCGTATATAATACTCTTCTAAAAACCTTACTCAAGACGTCTGACGAAAAAAAAAGTACGACGGTAGAACCTCACCTTGAGTTGAAGGACCTTGGCCTTTTCGGCGTATATCTTAAATAATCCTGAAAGGTTCTTCTTCAAGGTTACGTCACTTCCCGAGAGGAAATCTCCTGAAACGTCTTCTTCTATTCCTTATGAAAGACAGGTGGTGACATGAGAGGGACCTTAAACCCGGAGTATCACATCTGTCACACAGGGCAAGTTTAACTACCTCAGCTGTTGGCTCGGGTGAGAAGGGGCGACCTGTAGGCTGTGAGAAAGTCCGGTTGGGCTGAGCGCTTTTCTCCTGGAACACGTTCTCCTGGATCAGAATTAAACTGTAACATCTGACACAAAAGTTGGGCTCACCCAAATATATACTAATTTACTAAATTTATACTATATAACTATAGTTTTTGTTACGAAATGAACACACCACTGCCTCTGTGACGTCACGTTAGGCTGACATCACACGTAAGTTGCATAAAGTCTATGGCGTCCCCCGTCTACGTTGAGTGAACGTTGTAACGAGCTGGGCTTCTTTGATTCCTCTTGCGAAAAAGTCTGTGGAATACGTTCTCCATTATCGGATTTAAATTGTTTAACGGTATTGTTAAGAGCAAGGTCATTAGATCACTTCAAGGCAATGAACAAAGAAGTTGGAAATAATTATACACGAAGACATTTGTTTTGAATGCTGATGAGTTGTAGACAGGATGGAAACAGTTGTCGTCGAGAGAGTTCCATAATTTTTGCTGTTTCGGGGAAAGAAACTGTTGCTGTATAAGGACTTGGTAACCGACAACTGTAACGTCTGACACAAAAACTAGACTCACCAAAATCTTCGACTTTCCAACTTCATTCTTTTGTCAAGAAACTAACAATCACTGTCATGTTATGCTGATAGAACACGTGACTCGGCGATGGATGGATGGATGGATGGATGTTTGTACATATGTGTTTTAGCTGCATAAGAAGCTGTGGATTCACGGTTATTACGAAGTGAACTTTATACGGATTCTTTGAGTTGAGTGACCGGCGACTTAGAAATACACTTGGCTGCACAAGCTTGTAGTTGTTGACCTTGTCCATATCCACATATTACAGCGCCCCTCCGCTGACAGCCGTCCTCAGCACCTCACAGCTGCAGGCCCAGCACGGAGGTCATTACTGACCGGGGTTCTGCGGAAACCATTTATCATATCCGCTACAGAGACATTACAGTTTGACATGTGGAACACAAACTGTGCAGTCTTTACAACATAAACTCTCGCTGTATGTGGACGTCTTTACTAATCAACCAATGCCGTTCTGTAGAACTTATAACCAAGAACATATAGTTCTGGAGAACAAAAATCAAAATTCTTTACAACAAAAAACAACGTTCTGTAGCACTAAAAACAAATATTTGTAGAACTTAGAACATTGTCCTCTAGAACTAAGAACAAACTTCTGTAAAATTAAGAACAACATTCTGTAGAACTAAGAACAAAGTTCTGTAGAACTTAGAACAAAGTTCTGTAGAACTAAGAACAAAGTTCTGTAGAACTAAGAACAAAGTTCTGTAGAACTTAGAACGAAGTTCTGTAGAACTAAGAACTATGATCTATAGAAGTAAGAACAACGTTTTGTAGCACTTAGAACAAAAATTAGTGCCACTAAGTTCTGCAGAACTAACAGTAAATTTCTGTAGAAATGAGAACAGTATTCGATAGAATTAAGAACAATATTCTATAGAACTAGGAACAATTTTCAGAAATAAGATCAATGATCTAATATTGGTCATGGAGCTGTGCCCATGAAGGCATTCTAGATGCCATAATTAAGTATGTCAAACGATGCAGAAATTTGGTCGTGCAACAAATAAGTCAGTTTTACCAACCTAATGGAACTATTTACAGACAAATTCCTACTGTCCTGGAATCTAAGGGGCCCGAGCAGATGTCGGGTGTATGGTTTCTGTCTGGCGGGATTTACAGGTGCAGAACACGTGCCAATGCTCCAGCGGAAACCATCCATCATGCTTAGCGGTGCCGCTGCGTCACCAAGGTCCTTCATTACCCCAATAACGACCTCAGGTCAGAGGTCAGGTACGGAACAATGCCGTGGGCGGGAGATAATGATAGACAGGAACCAGTGACACACCTGTGTTCGGCTTAGGTCATCGAATCCGGGGCCCGGCCGGGCAGCTTTTGGGAGCGAAATGTATTATATAAAAGACATCAAAATACACAAAATGTCAAAATAAGATTCATGGGCATGACATGTGTATATCTTTAGGTATACATTTCAGTTTTTCGTTTCTTAAAGCATCCAGGCCGGGCCCCGGTTTTAAAATGTGACCTAAGCCTTAGGGCGCTACATTGGTCGTACGATCGCTAGTTTCGAGCATTTTCTAAGACAAAACTGTACGTCCCCTGCAAAGTTCAAGTTTATTGGTACACAGAATGCTGTATTGGACCCATGTCGGTGGTTGGCTCTCTCACGGCCTGCTTAAAAATCCTATGGCATCAAAATCGTACGACGACCTATGTGAACGCGCCCTAAAGGGATGGGGGTGGGATGGGACCAAACATAATTGTCATATATCCAGAGGTTAATGAGTTATGCACACAGACACACAAATATCCGGGCACACAGACACACAAACAGACACGCCAAAAACTATACTTCCATTTCTCCTGGAGGTAATGATTGTGGATCCAAGTAAAGGCAAGGAGTCCGCACAAACCACAGGCACATGCACTAGTAAGTCCTGCGGTTTTCAACATTCACTCCGTGTAACACGGTGTCCATTAACTGTTTAAGGGATCATCTGTAACTGTTGTGCTTTGTTCTTGAAAATGACGTGAGATGAAGTTGCCTTTCTTTCGCAGGCCACACAAAAATCCCAAGCGCTTGGACGAACTACTTGCGAAAAGACTTATCACAGAGCCACGTATTTAAACGGGAAAAGTGCCCTTTTTTGCTGGTGCCAGTGGAAAGAAAGGAAATCAATTACGTTATTATGTTGAATCACAATGCTTTGAACTCTGAATAGTAAGGAAAATAATTAAAGGAGAATTTTTTCAGCATTTTCTTGAAGAATGTTCTAACTAATCCATTGTTATCTTTAGATTACAGTTTGCGTAACGTGTCTTTAGATAATGACAGGCCATTAGAACATCACAGCAATGCGCCTGTCTTTGAAGAGGCGAAAAGCTTTGTTTGTGTTGACTTCAAAGGAAACAGTGGAAAACTTACGATCTAGGTGATTACAAAGTCTTAAAGTGTAAATACAGGGGGATGCAAACTCACGAATTCGGTCTGGGTGTCCTTTGATACATAAGACATTGGTTAATATATAATTTCATGTTAAATGCAAGCTTTATCTGTTATTCGCTTTTTTAATCATAACCTACACTTGTCAAGTTTTAGGCCCTTCAATAGAAGAATCAACTTGGCCAGACTACAGATTAGGGGTATATGCAGTATTTAGACAAGCCCAGGGCAGGCTGAGCTGACATCTACAGCGTTGAACCTCAAGAAGTTGAGACCATGCCCAGCGGGAACGTAGTTCTGTCGATCATATAGGGTAGTCTGTACATACTTTTTGGCCCTTCAACAGAAGAAACAACTTTGCCAGATTCGTTTTCATCGTTAAAGAGCAGGAATATGAATATGAAGCTCTGAGCATCATTAGTTGACTTCTGTAGCGATGAACTTACAGATCTTGAGACTATGTCCTGTGGTAACGTAGTTCTACTACCTGGCATGAGAAACCCGTTTGCTATATGCTGAAGTTTTTCGTCCTTAAAGAAAACGGACAAGGCATTTTCCTTTATAGAACAAGCGCTGAGGCGAGCCACTTCTGTAGCAGAACTTACAGATCTTGAGACCATGCCCTGTGGTAGCCAGTCCTTACACAAGGCACCCGTTTGCCATAAGCTGGACTAAAGTTTCTCGTCCTTTAAAAGAAGGGGCAACTCCGACAAAGTATCAATGTCCTTTATAGAACAAGGTGAACTTTTGAGACGAGCCAGCTGTGTAGCGGTGAACTTCAAAGGCGCTGTCCCGTGCCCGGCGGTGAGGTGGATTTACCGCGCAGATAACCACAGGCCGGGCATACTTCTGGGCTCAGCAGCCTCACAACACGTCTCTGCTGGTTTCCGCTAGGATCTATGTACAGGACAAGTCAAAGTCAAAGTTCCTTCCCGCGCCTGATGGCGCATAGGGCGGCGCCCATCTCCGTTTCAGTAGCACTGGACCACACAACTTTGTGCAATCACTACAGCAGGGGGCTAGTCCAGTGGTAGTGGTGTGTGTTCTACTCCCATACGCTTTTCCCGAATGCTGCATGAGTGCTCAGCAGAGAAAGCAGCATGTACCATTTTTAGTCTTTGGTATGACGCCCGGATGATGATGATGATGGTATGACTCGGCCGGGGATCGAACTCACGACCTACCGAAAGCAAGGCGAACACTCTACCCACTCGGCCATTGCACAGAACAACCACTAACAATTCACCAACTGTGGCTGAATACTGTAACGTTACAGTAGAAAATTGTACCTTACAAGGTTTCTGTTAAGAATTAAGCAACACCTGTTCAATAGACGGAAAATTTTCAATGTCGCTGAGATAATCGTTAAATAATTCTTCCCGCAAGAAATGGTCACCCCCCGTACACGCCGAAATTTGGCACCTTTCGGTGTGTAGGGGCGGTGACCATCCCTTGCCTCTATAACCCTTGGACCACACAGAGCCACCACGGTTTAGAGCTAGTCCACTGGTAGACAATATCGTAAGATTTCAAGCACAGATCAAGGTCTTCCGATGGTTCTTTCATGAAACAACTGCTGTGTATAGGGGCGGTGCCCATCTCCATTTCTATAAACCTTAGGCCACACATGCCAGTACAAGTTTAAGTTAGTCCACTAACAGTGGTATATGTTCAGCTATGTGCACCACCACACTTGTACTCGTAAGTGCTTAACGCTAAATAGAAAAACAGTCTTAATTGCTTTTTTTTTATATTTCGTTTGCTCTGCCGATGTTCCAACCCCTGCAATAAATTATGCAAAACGAAAGTTCTACGTATTTAGCCATTGGGCAAGAATAATTTGAATTCATACATGATAAAAATTTATTGCATTATTATTTTCCAACTGTAACGATCCTCAGTTGAGCTTGTCAGCAGCTGTCAAAAAACCCAGCCAGTCCACTATTCCATGGCCAGTTGCTGTTTATGTCCATATATTATTTGGGTCTCGGCGCTAACAGGCAATTAGCTCAGATTTGTTCCGGTGCGAACGCAAGACGTCTTGGACTTCTTCCAAGACGTTGCACTTACCGTGAAGTCTGGGGTGAAGATTTAAAGGTTCAGAGCTCCTTCAAGGACATCTGGAGACGTTCCAAAACGCTCGATCTCGTACAGAAGACGTTTTACAACACGTGGCAAGACCTTTGTCTTGCTCAATATCTTAAAAGAGATCTTAAGGAAACTTAATCACACTTGTTTATATTTCATGACCGTCATAGAGATGAAGTTTTACAACACGCGGCAAGACCTTTGCCTTTTATGATATCTTACAGAGGTTTTAAGGGAACTTATTATGAGCACGTTTTGCTTTACCTGAAGTACAGCTTTTTAAGGGCAACAATGGTTTTAGAAGTATCCTCAAGCTGGAATTTTGAGTTATATAGAAAAGCTGTTTTCGGTGATATCAAAATTTACGTATTTTTCATGTAAGTGTATATAGCTAGAACGACAAATTCAGATTTGGTGTGTTCACCTCAATATGATGACTTGTTACAGGTTAGACTCCTTCCCACACTTCGGTGTATAAGGGCGGTGCCCATCTCTGTTTCTATAGCCCTTGGGCCACGCAGTGCTACTAACGTAGGTTCACTGGTGGTTGTGTACAGGTGTATTGTTTTTATTGTAATTACACAAAAGAGCTACCTTTTGTGATGTTCGGAACAGAATATCCTACAGCTTACAAGCTTGTGCATTTTGAATAAAATTTGTCAAACTTGTGTCCTAAGCCATTGCTTAAGCCGGTTCAATATCAGATGGTTGTACATTCGTACATGTAACATGCGGCGTACGTGGTCCTTACCATGTTGTGTGCTTACCAGCTGAGTGACGTGTCCTACAGCACAAGGACACGTGCCATCACTCCCACTTCCGGTCACGTGCCATCACTCCCACTTCCGTTTTACCGTGAAGGAGGTCACCTGATTCATGACGTCATGTGTCAAGATAAGGCCGATCCAAGATGGTTTGGGTTTTTCTGGTATCTAGTTGCTTGCAATATACTTGCTTGCAGTATTTCTATTGGTGATGTTGCCAGCATTGACGTTTTTACGTCGTCCTTGCTCACGTAAAAACACAGAATGACGCATATTTTGTGCAAAAATTGGTGATTTACTTTTTTGTTTTTCTTTCTACTATTGCAAGATGTCTATGTCCACATTTACTACGATGGTTGAACATCAGTGACATCGCTTACTTATAAATACCAACCCACCTGGAGTTCCAAACAACTTGCGCATCTTGCTGGGAGTATACGTACAGTCATACACATACATTGTATTCACTTTTACGTCTTGTGACTTGCTTTGGTTAAAGAGTACAAAGTTTGAATTCATCCTTGACACTAATAGCAGTCGTTCATGCAGACCAAACCGCTAATTGGTCACACGTGATGGTCGCGTCTCGTTCTTCTAGGCTGAACGTGACGTCACGACCTCAACTGAGGTCACCGACCGACAGGGTGAAACGCCGCCGTCTTGAACTTGAAAGAGTTCAGGACAATTTCAGGATCATCCAGTGTGTTCACATGAGGCACAAATTAGGGTCTGAATCTAGGTCGTCAGATGTCACAACTCTATCGGGTCACGACGTTCGTTTTCCGTCTAGAGTTTTTACACATGTTGCTTTGAGGTTTTAAAGTTTCCAAGTGAATGTAAGATTATATTTCCCCTAATCTTTTTTCCTACCTGATCGGCGCCATTGAGGTGTATGGGTTTGTGTTTTTGCTTTTTTTACGATTCAGAATCAGTAAAGCAGTTATTGAACACAAGCAGCGACTCTCTCGACATCAACACTGCTATGAGCTGTAACATGATTTAAGCACTGCAATCTTTGTCATAAGTGATACCTGATAGCGTTTCTGCCAGTCGCCTGCTTACATGATATACAGTCAAACCTGCCCAAGACGACCACCCGGGGGACCGGAAAAAAGAGGTCGATTTGGACAGGTGGTCGTTGAGAAGAGTATCGACTCAAAACATGCCCGATGCAAAGTATGAATGGTTTCCGTTGTGTTTAATGGCAAATAGCAAGCACGCTGCACGCACGCAAAGAAGCGAGGTCTTTAATGTCAAATACAACACGCACACTGTAGACTGTAAATTTAACCCAAAATCCGACGCAAACTGGCCGACTTCGGCACAAAATCGCGCTAGTTATCATCAAAAATTGATGAAAACCTCAATTTTGAAAACGATGCGGTCGCTATGGGTCCCAAATTGGGCCGGTCGCGGTCGCGTTGGCCAGGTGGTCGTTGAGAAAAGGTCGCTTAATGCTTACGTCAATGGGAAAATAAATCGGGACCGAGAAAAAGCGGTCGAAATGGCCAGGTGGTCGCTGAGAAGAGGTGGTCGCTCGGGCAGGTTTGACTGTATGACACTTACTCAGATGATGACCTTAGGGACTAACATTGCGGACAAACAAGTCCAGGCATGGCGCCAGGCTGTCATACGTCATGGACATGACGTCATAGCCGGCTGTAACTTCTCTCCAGGAAATACGGCTGCGGGGGTCGAACCTGGAACATTGCGGGATGACTTTTATTACCGGTTGTGGACTTCGTCGGCCGCCTAGGACAGTACTGTTAGCCTCTAAGCTTTTAAATCATCAAATCATTTCGCATTCTTTCTAGATCCAGTGTACAGTAAATGTTTGATATGCCATTATTGTTCTGTCTCAGGCTTTCTGACGTTTTCCATTACAAGCCAGCTTTTTTGTCAGCCACGGTCCTAATCTATGCATTGTACTGCCGCTTACAAGGTGACCTTGAAGACCAACATGGCGGCGCAGGCATGGTGCCAGATCGCCATGCATCATGGGCATGACGTAACCGCCAGCTGCATCGCTTCTCCAGAAATTACGGTTACGAGGCCTGAACTCGAAACTCCGCGCATGACATTTCTGTCAGGCTTGCCCTCAGCCGTAAATCAGACGACACTGACGAGAAGCGTGTTCAGGCTAGTCGAACGGGCGAGTCACGCCACTTTAACTATGACGTCATCTCGCCCAGAACCAAAATCTTACTTGAGACGAACCTTCTGCTTGTGCGTTCTATGAACCTATTCTCTGAAAACTACTTAATGGATTTTTCAATTGAAAAATGTCACGGCCACTAATTGCAATACAAAATATGTGCTTTCATTCTGGGCTCGGTTTATCGGACTCTAATTCTTAAGAGAGAACGATGGAGGTAAGTGATTATAGGAACTTTATTGCTGAATAATTGTACAGGTGCAACGTATGGTAGCAAAAAATCTAAGAGATTAATCTAAACATTAGAACACGTATGAGTAGGTACAGTTGGGTGATATTAAGTATTGCCTATAATATGAAGAGGTGTAAATATAGCTTGACAGCAGATTAGACTTTAAGGTTTGATAAACATGAAATTTCTACGCCAAGTCATAAGATGAGAAGGATTATGGTATAGCCTGCTGCCTACTAAAAACTCGAAAGTTTTCCAGGTATGTGTCTGAACAATTCTGTAAATCTGGCATTCGAGTTAAACTCCTTTGGGGACGAATTTCATAGCTTGTGAGAAGAAAGTATAGGTGAGTCAGAAGCGCTTCTTGCGGAATTACTCAGAATTACACTCTACCACACACCTCTAGGAGTTTTTTTCTTTCTTCGACGAACGAAACAAACCTCCCAATCATTGCTGGTTAATCTTTTGCTGCAGCCTCGCTGTGGTTACCTAATGATCCTCCAAGTTCTAGATATGTCAGATTATGCAGAAATATATGTGTTCCCACTTTGGAGGTTGTACCTCCTTGTCTCCGACACGAAACGTTAAAGCCACCTGCTATCATCATCGATAGCCACTCTCGCCCGCTGTAACTGTTCTGAATAAATAGCAGCTTTTCTATTATCCCCAAGTCGTCTACAGACAATGCACAAGTTATTCAGTGACTGGGCAATATGGGGATGAGCAGCGTTCTAACTATGGATACTCCTTTTCATCCGCAGTGACCGTTCAAAATAGCTGTCTGCCTTTACGTAATCACCAAGGTTTCTCCAGGCAACACCCAAGTTCTGAAGTGAGTCGGCGATGTGCTGATGAGCAGTTCTCTTTCCATAGATACTCCAGTACATCTGCAGTGACCGTTCAAAATACATAACGGCATTGTTGTAATTACCCAGGGCCCCCCAGGCGGTACCCACGTTTTGCAGTGACCCGGCAATTTCAGGATGTGCAGTGTTCTCACCATAGACACTCCGTTCCATCGCTAGTGACTGTTCATATAAACCGAGGGCCTTTCCCGGATTACCAAGGCCCATCAAGGCATAACCTAAGTTGCTAAGTGATTTTGCAATGCTGGGATGTGCATTGTTCTCACCAAAAAGACTCCTGTTCATCTTCAGTGACTGCTCATGAAAACCGAGGGCCTTTTCGTGATCCCCGAGGCTAATCCAACTGCTACCTAAGTTGTTCAGTGACGCGGCAATGTCAGGATGTGCATTGCACTCACCATAGATACTGCGTCTCATCTGTAGAGACTGTTCGTGATAGATGATGGCCTTTCTGTGATTGCCTAGTTCATGCCAGGTGAGACCCAAGTTATTAAACGTGCAAGCAATGTCAGGATGTGCAGTGCTTTCGCCGTAGATTTTTCTCCTCATCTGTAGTGACTGTTCGAGATAATCGACGGACTTCTCCAGATCGCCGAGATCAGCCCAGGCATTACCCAACTTGCTAAGCGAAGTGGCAATGTCGGGATGTGCAGTGCTTTTGCCGTAAACTCTCTGGTCTATTTGCAGTGACTGTTCATAATACCCAATTGACTTTCTGTAATCGCCAAGGTCACTCCAGGATTGACCCAAGTTAGTAAGTGACGCGGAAACCTCGGGATGTGGCGTGTTTTCACCATAGGTCCTTTTTTGCATCTGTAGTGCCTGCTCAAAGTAGGTGATGGCTTTTCTGTGATCACCAAGTTTCCTTTGAATTGAACCCAAATTACAAAGTGAGGCGGCAATGCCAGGGTGTGCGTTTCTTTCACCATATACTACGCGTTGCATCCTCAGAGACTGTTCAAAATAGCTGTCGGCCCTTTTGTAATCGCCAACGTCATTCAAGATTAAACCCATGTTAAGAAGAGTCTCTGCAATACCTGGATGTACAGCGTCCTCACCATAGATGATTTGCTGTATCTTCAGTGACTGTTCGTGATAGTTGATGGCCTTTCCGTGGTTACCGAGTTTCCACCAGGCTAACGCCAAGTTATTCGATGACGAGGCAATGACAGGGTGAGCAGTGTCCCCACCGTAGATAACTTGGTCCATCTGCAGTGACTTCTCGTAATAGCTGACGGCCTTTCTGTATTCACCAAGGCTCATCAAAGGGTGCCCTAAACTACTAAGCGACATGGAAATGTCAGGATGTACAGCGTTCTCGCCATAGATGTTTTTCTGCATTTGTAGCGACTGCTCGAAATAGCCCACGGCCTTTCTGTGATCAGCAAGTTTGTACCAGGCGTCACCTAAACTGCGAAGTGCTTGAGCAATGTCTGGCCGTACGGTGTTCTCACCATAGATGCTCCGCATCATCTGTAGTGATTGTTCGTGGAACCTTATGGCCTGTCTGTGATCACCAAGCCCCATCCAGACGTCACCCAGGTTGCCAAGGGAAACGGCAATATCAGAACGTGCAGTGTCCTTACCATAGATATTTTGCATCATCTTTAGGGACTGTTCAATATAGCCTAGGGCCTTTCTGTGCTCACCTGCGCCAATCCAGGCATTACCCAAATTGCTGAGTGCCATGGCAATGTTAGGATGTCGAGTGCCCTTACCATGCTCCAACTGCAGCTTTTCTAGGACTTCATTCAAGCACTTCTGTGCACTTTGGAAATCACACAAACTTAGATATACTTCTGCTTGGAGCTTTGGAGAATTGGAAAATAAAGTCAACGGCTCTCCGAATGACAGATTGTCGGCGAGCTGTGAGATGAAGACCTTAAATGGTCTTTCTGTGTTGTAGTACCTCATAAGCTGCTTTGTATTTGAGATATGAAACACCCCCTTCAATTGCTCACCAATATCTGCCCCTGCCGAGGTTGACGACAAGGCCGACATGTTCTCCACCTGCCCACGGTTGTTCATGTATGTCCGCAGCCTCAGTTCTGCTGAGATGCTGACCAGCACCATCAGGTGATGCGCGTTCTCACTGCTGATGACTCCGTTCTTGTGCATCTTCTCTATGGTCTCCCAGATTGTGGTCGGATGTATGTTCCGGAGTAGCGCCCAACACGACACTGCAAGGCTTGCAAATCGATATATTTGTTTCTTTACATCTAACAGCTTGCTGTTTAGGGGTTTGACTTTGAACATTGCTTCATTCTCATCAAGCGTAATATTTGCTACTAGCAAAGAAATTAAACCATCATTGTCTTGACGTTGTCGACTCAATAGAGTTGTGTAGATATCGACCAAGTCCTGTTCCCCCGTGATCAAACACACATTACCTAGTATGCTAGCAAGATGGTAGCCTTTCTTAAGATATAACAGGAGGTCATCTTCAAGAAGCTTGGCCATGTTTCTTGGCGTGTGAATGAGGCCGGCCTGTTTACCTCTCCCCAGTGGAGTTTTACATGCATGCGGCATGGCTCCATCAAACGAAAACCCGCGCGGTGTGACAGAGTCGTAGAACCAGTTGTCCAGGGGGTCGTTCGACTGGAAATCATTCAGAGACTTGATCGCCATGGCCGGGAGAATGGTTTCTCCCAGGTTGATGACTTTGAGATGCAGATAATGAGTGAGATTACGGAAATACCTGACATTATCTTCTGTTTCCTCCTCTATCAAAATTGCAAATTCCAAATCGGAGTACGGAGTTACCAATCCTGTGGCTTGTGAACCCAGGCCTATCATGGCGTACTTACAGGGAAGGGGACCCATTACCTCAATACATTCATCTACAAGGTCGGCTATGAATGTTCTTCTCTGATTGACTATTGTCTCACACAAGGCTTTGATTTCTTCAGCCCTCCTTTTCTCCACTTTTCTCAATTTTGGGTCGTCATCATCAAGACTGTAAGGGTCTGACTTTCGTTCAATTCTTTTCATTTCTGCTTTTACACGGTCTCGATGTTTCTTCGACATCAATTCGTGTTTCTCCGCGTCCCCGGTGTCCACCACTTGTTCTTGACTCAGCACGTGTTTAACAAATGACTTGTTAATTTCTTGAATTGTTTGCTTAATGCCTTCTGTATCTTCCGCCCTTGCTCTGACCAGTGCTGCATTACAGAGTGCTGCAGCCTTGGTGAATTCTGCTCCGTCTTTTGATCGCATCCCTCTCGTCAAGTAGACGTCGCTCAACTTGTACAGGGGTTCTGCCTCTTTCCTGTGTTGTGCTTCATTTGAATCTGAACAGAACAAGGCACGTCATGGCAGGTAGATGACTTATAGCTTATTGCACCACGTTCCTTGTAGTATTACAGTCATTTTATCAGTGTTAACGTCATTATTGTAAACATTTCTTAAGTAACGATATTTTCAAAGTTCCTCAAATAATTCATAAAAGCTTTATTGGAGGAATTAATGGGATAATATTTGTACCTTCTAGTGGTTTCCTTCGTAACCATATTACTATGCTAAAGGTACCTTCTACAACCTTCAACTGTTTGAGTCAGTATATCATCACCATTAATATTATATACATGTGTAGCCCAAGACTCACCTTTGACATGGACAGATTTGAGCGCAGCCGCAAAGTGTTGTTCTGCTGTGTCCAGGTCCCCTGTCTGCAGGGCTCTGCAGCCCTCCTGTAGATGGTTCTTGTATGTACTGCAGGGGGGGAATCTATGTAACACATGATCTAACTCGCAAATTATTCCCAAATCAGTTAAGTACCTCTTGCTCAAACGTCTCTTGAATTACAGTATTTCATATCTAAAGATTGTTGAATGTACGAACAAACAAAATCAATCTAAACCTTGCAAGGCCAGATTACTATTGGTACCTTCTCACACTTGTGTTTGAAAAGTGTGACATACATGGCTAATATCTGCGAATGGCTTAAATGTGTTTATTCAAGGTAGATACTGACAGAGTAAGTCACAAACCTGTCAGTGTCTCCTTGTGTTTTGTCACCGATGATTGGTTCATGGTAGACAGTCCCTCTGTGAAAAAATCAGCGTTGCTATCAGTATGCCTTATACCTGTGTGTATTTGCATTAAGTTATTATAATAATAATTATTATCATTATTATTATTATTATTATTATCATTAAAAACAGATGCTGTAGAATCGTATCTCGAATTAATGTACACACATACCCTTTGCTGTTGTTCTGATTGATGGCGCCAAAGGCCGTTTGATGTGTAGTGATGTCATCGCCAGCTTTTCTGTTTCCATGTTGTGCTGTTTTCGGACGTCGCTTCTGCTAGGAGAAAATAAAGCTTTAAAGCAAGACTCTTTTCAGTGCAAATTGTGATAGTCAATACGTTGTATTTTTGAACTAGTTACGGATTCACCACAAAACAGATGTATCTACAGTGTAGTCACATGTCAACCACTCGATTAAGCACTAACAAATTGATATTTCTGTAAGCAGAAAGACATCCTAAATATGATTTTACTTCATCTTCTTTACCTTCATTGCCTTTTCCTTGACCTTCTCTGCATACTTGATGCGGTGCTTCAGTGTTTCTCTGCCATCTGAATCTTCACAGCGGTCCAGCGCCGCTCGGTACAGGCCAGCTGCTTTGGTGAATGCCGCCTCGTTCCTGACAACCCTTCCCTTCTCCAGGTACAGGTCTCCAAGGCTCTTCAATGATTCCATCTTAAGGTGAATGTTTCTACCCACGACGGCTTGCACAAAGGATTTTGTATAAACTTCGATCAATGTCTTCACATTTTGTCCTTTCATCATACTTTTCTTGCCCACTTCATAAAGTGTCATGGCCACAGCTAATGTATTATTGGCCAAGTTCGCATCCCCCGATTTCGCATACTCTTGCACGTGACTAAGTCTGGTGCATTTCTCTGCGTATTTGATACGATGCTTTATCGTTTCCCTCTCGTCCTTACTTCTATAATACCGCAAGAGTTCTTTATACAACGCACATGCCTTGTTAAAGTTTTCTGCCTTGTCGTCGTTAGTCTTTGCCTTTTGAAGGTACACGTCTCCTAAGCTCTTCAATGCTTCACACTTTAAAATCTTATCTTTATGACTGATAGCATGAATCAGACTTTTCGCATAACCACTCGCTACAATATCCAGGTCGGAGCCATCTCTAAAGCGCTTGTCCAATTTACGGAACTTCTCAGCCACTGCTGTCAGTTTGGTCTTTGCCTTTCCCATGCCTGTTTGTTTGATTGTTTGCTTGTTTCTATGGCAAGAATCAGTTCTCCGTGCGCCTATATGTATACAATAGTCAATAGTGACAATGCCACGCGAATGACTCAGTCGTTTTTACATCGACTGCGTTTGTTTGGAAAAGCCCTCTACAGCATATTTGACTTCCTGGGTCACCGATTTGGTGTCATGCTTGAATGCGCTCCAGGATGGTGACCTAGACAGCGAGGACAATACAATGAATTCAAGTAAATATGTTGGCTTTTAGGTAGGCCTTACCCAATTATACAGGTTATTAAGTCTGCCTCAAGGTCTTACTAACGGAAGGCACTTTAAATTCTGTTTTGCCTTCGAGACATACGGACTTCTGAGACGCCAGTGAAAAGGACCGTCCCTAGCTTCTGTACCTATCGATGTTGTCAATATGTGGAACTCTATGTATATTTTAATTGGTAAATATCTAATGCTGCATTTTTGTCTCACTTGAACCACTTGACCTGGCATACATTGGTCTAGCCCATCGACCTCTGACCTGCCACACCTTGACGCTAACCTGGGATTTCCCAAGCCGGGGATTCCCCATATGATGACTTGCAGTTTCGGACCAGGTGCTGTCATAATTTTCGTCCTAATTCGGTCCCTTTTCCAATCAAGCAATAAACTGGTAGGGTCATATCTTTATAAACAGACAACCTACTGTTATACAATGTCGTGTCAAGATTTGCTCCAGTAACAAGACCCGGAAATGTAGTTGTGACTGCCCTCCTCCAAGTCCACCCAGCACCGTTAGTCCCCGAAATATTATCAGTCATGCAAGCTTTACTCAAATATCAACGACGATGTACCAGTTAAGGCGGAAAGCTTTGTATTCCCCGTATTCAAAACAGTTTTGCCTTATCAGACATGACCATGATTGAATAGTATATTGTCCTCTTGTTAGTTAATATATTATCTGCCGTACCCACCTGTTCAATCTGATGTCTGATGTCTGCGTTGTTCTCGGCACTGCCAGGTATGGGGTACGGATCACAGTAGAGTTTAGTAGTGACTTTGTACTCGTAAACACCCTTCTTATGGGAGACGTGAAGTTTCGAATCAGCGCCAGTGACTGGCATCGGCGAAAGAGGAAGTCTCTGGGTATGGCCAAACTACTTGCACTGCGGGCCGTCTGGGAAGGGGGATTTTCCTTGGGATGATCCATTAAGCAAAAGGGGGTGAAAGGCCTTCGTTGCATCGATATCGGTACGGACTCTGTGGACTATTACAATGTAGACACGTGATGGTATGTGTCGACTTTGACTTTGACAGGTATATGTATGTATATGGTACGTGTGTATGTATATGCGTTTGTGTGTGTGTGTGTGTGTGTGTGCCAGTGTGTGTGTATTTATGTACGTTTGTTAGCGTATATATATATATATGTGTGTGTGTGCGTGTCTGTGTCTGTGTCTGTATGTACGTGTGATTTTATGTACTATTTAGTGTGTGTATTTGTGTTTTATTACATATTAACATATTGTCGAAGAGGAGGTGCTTTCGTCTCAAGATTGCTTTGTCGTCATGGTTTCTTTGTTTGAAAATGGACGATGGAAGTAAATGATTATAAGAACTTTTATTCCTCAACAATTGAAAAGGTACAGCAAATAGCAATAACAATAACTCTAATTTACATGTACCGTAGTATCGATCGACACAGTAAAGCTCTAATGATTAAGTAAAACACTCGTATTTTGGGTAAACCAAAAGGCGGCTACGTCAAAGATATTGAATATTGCTACGTCTCGTTGTTTCCGTGATTAGTACCCCACCAGTCACAGATTAGACCACGGCGTCTGGTTCCGGGGTGATTTTTAACTCTAAATTTTACACCTGCCTCTCCCAAAAATATCCTAATATCCACAGGGTGTCCCATGGAGCCACGTAGCGGTCATGCCCGAAAGTGCAGAAAAAATCAGCCCGTATACTACATTGAGGGCGTTTTTTTCTCATTGGGACCGTAGCATCACCAGGCATTGTGATTATAAAGTTTGCCTATTCATTATCAACCAGACGTGTTTAATACCAATTAGAAATTACAATTAAAAACTTTAAAAACCTTACCAAGCATATACGTCCCTGTTTCTGATATACCTTGTAAATCTGGTAGGCCGAGTTAAGCTTTGGGGGGAAATGTACCAAAGATTCTTAATGAGAATACAAACTACGACAGAAGTGCTCCTTGCGGAATTGCTTGGAATTTCAGTCAACAATTGCTATAGAAAGTAGGTGCTAAGTTCAGGATAGATATAGAGTAAGCCTCATCTGTATTGCCTGTTCGTAATAGTTTTGCGCCTTTCTGTCATCACCAAGGCACTTCCACGCGTTGCCCAAGTTTCCAAGAGACGTGACAATAGCTGGATGAGCGGTATTGTCTCCAAAGATACTCCTCTTCATTTGTAATGACTGTTCATGATAGCTGACGGCCAATCTGTGGTCCTCTAGACTCATGCAGGCGTTACCCAGGTTGTTCAGTGCCATCGCAATGTGGCGGTGGACAGCGTTCTTACCAAAGACACTCTTCCACGTCTGTAGTGCTTCCTCGTAATATGCCAAGGCCCTTCTGTGATCACCAACGTTACTGAAAGCGTTGCCTAAGTCGTTGAGTAAGATGGCAATGTCTGGATGGGCATTTGTTTCACCAAACATGCTACGACATATACTCAGTGATCGCTCGAAGTAGTTGATAGCCTTTCTGTCATCCCCATAGTCTCTCCAGGCATTGCCTAGATTGTTTAGTGACGCGACAATGTCGGGATTTGAAGTGCCCTCACCGAGAATGGTTTGATTCATCTGTAATGACAATTCGTGATAGCTGATGGCCTTCCTGTGATCACCCAAATTATTCCAGGCGTTACCCAAGCCGTTAAGTGATGCCGCAATGTCAGGATGTGAGGTATCCTCGCCGTATATTCTTATCATCATCTTTAGTGCCTGTTCATGATAACTGACAGCCTTTCTGTGATCACCAAGGTTCGCCCAGATTTCACCTAAGTGGTCCAGTGCCGCGGCGATGTCGGGATGTGCAGTGCCTTCACCATACACGCCCTGCCACATCTGTAGGGACTGCTTGTAAAAGTCTTCTGCCATGACGTGATCACCGAGATTGTGAAAGTCACCACCCAAGTTGTTCAGTGAGTGAGCAATTTTGGGATGTGGAGTGTTCTCGCCATAGATAATGCGCCTCATCCGAAGTGCCTGATTATGATAGGTGGCCGATTTTCTGTAGTCACCAAGTTGGCTGAAGACGCACCCCAGATTGTTCAATGACAAGGCGATATCAGGATGTGCGGTGTTCTCACCATAGATACTCCGCATCATCTGAAGTGCCTGTTCGTTATAGCGGAGGGCCTTTCTGTGGTCACCAAGGTGAGTCCACGATTCACCCAAGTTGTTGAGTACCAACGCCATGTCGGGAGTTGTACTTCCCTTACCAACCATGCCCTGTAAAATCTTTAATGACTGTTCATAGTAGCTAACTGCCTTCCTGTGATCACCAAGGTCCCTGCAAGACGCACCCAGGTAATTGAAGCAAACAACTATGTAAGGATGTGCACTGTTCTCGCCATACACATCCACCATCATCTCCAGGGACTGTTCATAATAGACAATGGCCTTTGGGGGATCGCCGAGGTAACTCCAGACGGTACCCAAGTCGAGAAGTACCATCGCAATCTCCAAATGTGCGGTGTTCTCGCCATGGATACTCCGCCTCATCTGTAGTGACTGTTCAAGATAGTCCACGGCCTTTCTGTGATCACCGAGTTGTGCAAGAGCAATACCCACGCTGTGAAGTGACGCGGCAATGTCGGGGTGTATGGTAGCCTCAGCATATTTAGATCGGTCATTCTGAAGTGACTGCTCCGTACATGCCTTTGCTTTTTGGTAATCACACAGACTTGTGTAGACCTCTGCTTTTAGCTTTGCCGAATTATCAAAAAGAATTGACGGCTCTTCAAGTTGACTGCCCTCTGTAATTTCTGAAATGAAAGACTTCAGCGGCCTTGCTGTGTAGTAGTATCTCATCAGCTGTCTTGAATTGGAGAAGTAAAACACTTTTCTCAGTTTCTCCCCGATATCTGTGTCTGTCGAGATTGACGATAAGGCTGACATATTCTCCACCTGCCCACGGTTGTTCAGGTATGTCCGCAGCCTCAGTTCTGCTGAGATGCTGACCAGCACCATCAGGTGATGCGCGTTCCCACTGTTGACTACACCACTGTTGTGCATTTTCTCTATGGTTTCCCAGATTGTGGCCGGTTGTATACCACGAAGAAGGGCCCAGCATGACACTGCAATGCTTGAAAATCGATAGATTTCTTTCTTAACATTCAGCAGCCTTGATGTTGGAACTTGTTTCTCAAACGAAGGTCGATTTTCCACCGGTATGGTGTTTGCTATTAGCGATGAGATGAGCCCTTGGTTCTCCTGAAGTCGCTTAGTCCATGAAGTGGTGTATTCAGCCATCAATTTCTGATCTCCTGTGATCAAGGAAACATTACCCAGGACGCTTGCAAGATGGTAGCCTTTCTTCAGATGCAGCGTGATGTTTTCCTCTAGCAGTTTTGTCATGTTACTTGGTGTTCGGATAAGTTCAAAGGTTTTGCCCCTGCCTAGCGGACTCTTGCAGGCATGCGGCATGGCGCCATCGAAAGAAAACCCGTGCGGTGTGACAGAGTCGTAGAACCAGTTGTCAAGCGGATCATTTGACGAGAAATCATTCAGAGACTTGATTGCCATGGCCGGGAGAATGGTTTCGCCCAGGTTAATGACTTTGAGATGCAGGTAATGAGTGAGATTGCGGAAATACCTAACATTATCTTCTGTTTCCTCCTCTATCAAAATAGCGAATTCTAGATCGGAGTACGGAGTTACCAATCCTGTGGCTTGTGAACCAAGTCCTATCATGGCGTACTTACAGGGAGGGGGGCCCATTACCTCCATACATTCATCTACAAGGCCGGCTATGAACGTTCTTCGATGGCGCACAAGAGTCTGAAACAGTTCTTTGATCGCTTCTGCTCTGTTTCTCTCAGCTTCCCTGATCTTTGGGTCGTCATCATCAAGGCTGTAAGGATCGAACTGTACTTCCATTCTATTCATCTGTCCCTCGACATACTCTCGATTTTGCTTCTGCATCAGTTTGTGTTTCTCCACTTCACCGGTATCCACTGTTGGGTTGACATTCAGCACATGCTTCATAAATGATCTCGTCACATCCAGTGACTGAAGATAACCTTCATCTTTATCTAAGATCATTTGTTGAAGGATAGTCCAATTACAAACAGTAACATTCTACAGATTATCTTTAGACCTTTGAAAACTGACCTTTGACGTGAACAGACTTGAGCGCAGCAGCAAAGTGTTCCTCAGCCCTGTCCAGGTCCCCTGTCTGCAGGGCTCTGCAGCCCTCCTGTAGATGTGCTCTGTATGTGCTGTAGAGAAATTGGCAAACCAACACGAAATCACTAAAACTGTTAATTTACAAAGGGAAGGCTTAACAAGCGTACGTACTGTAAGTATAAATGAGCAAGTTCACGGGTAGCGAGATGCATTATATGCACTTTGTCAAAGATAAAGGCCTCTAACTTGTGCGTAACTTGAGATTACTTATTCAGGCGTGTTTGTTCATGACTAAGATTCCTTTGACTTTCAAATATTACCCAATGCATATCACTGTCCATAACAGTTTATACGTGAAATAATGTATACGCACCCTTGACTAATGACGTCACGGGCTGGTTGACGTGACGTAGGAGGAGGTTCAGAGCTGTTGTCATCACCAGCTTTCCGCTTCATGCGTAGTCTCGCACGCTGTCCATTATGGAATAAATTAGTGTAAAAACTTTTATAAAAACTTAAGATGTATCTCAAGTGAAAGACGACATATGCATTTGTTCCCGAATTTCATTACCGTGTACAAGTTTGAAACGGATTATCTTTTTTTAGTGTAAAGCAATTGTAAAATGATATTCTAATAGTTAATATCAAGTATTTAATGGTTAATATTTAATATTATTATGGTTGGATGTGAACAAATGTGGAAACGAATGGTCATTCTCCTACCCTCAGTTGTGTTTCCTTGACTTTCTCTGCATACTTGATGCGGTGCTCCAGTGTTTCCCTGCCATCTGAATCTTCACAGCGGTCCAGCGCCGCTCGGTACAGGCCAGCTGCTTTGGTGAATGCTGCCTCGTCTCTGCCAACCCTTCCCTTCTTCAGGTACAGGTCTCCAAGACTCTTCAAAGACTCTACTTGTAGACATTTATTTCCGTCTACTATTCCTTTCACAAAGAACTGTGTACACCCTTCAATAGCCGTACCTTGTCGTTTCATCTTTGTCTTGTCGTGCATGTCTTGAAGTGTCGCTGCCACAGCCAATGTAACGTTGCCTGATATCTCAATATCCGTATTTGCAAACATCTGACTGTGAGCAAGCTTCTTACATTTTTCTGCATAGTTGAGACGACGTTGTATCACTTGCTTCTCTTCCTCATTGGTGTAGTGTCTTGAGAGTTCTTTGTACAACGCACATGCCTTTTTAAAGTTCTCTGCCTTATGTTTCTTCGTCTTTGCTTTGTGGAGGTACAAATCACCAAGACTTTTTAACGCCTCTGACTCTAAAATCTCGTCTTCACTACTGATAGCGTCAATCAACTTCTTCATGTATCCCTTCTCTACAACATCCAGATCAGAACCAGCTCTGAAGCTCTGGTCCAACTCACGGAGTTTCTCCGCGACTGTTGCCATTTTCGTCTTTGCCTTCCGCATTTTTGTCCAAAAGCCAACATTACATAGTTAGCAGGAAAATAGCTAACGCTTGATGATTGTGTGATCTCAAAGGGAACATTTTCGGCCGGGACACGGCCGAGGTTCTTACGATCACTGCGCGAATTTTAGGGATCGGCCGGTGTTCGCAGATCCCCGAGCCTCGTTCAATGTGGCATGATTTCCATGCAACCGGGAAGATTTTAGGCGAAAATTACGTTCAATTCTCTGGCGAATTTGAGATTCAGTGAACCTCTGGCGATCAATAGATTAGACTGAAGATCGTGGACAGTCTCGGAAGCAGGCGTGATGACGTAATACCGCACGGTTTGATTCGCTCAGAACTGGGTTCTGCTTTCCCAATATGTGGAAGGTGAACTTTAGTGTTGTGTTCTCAAATAGACTTATTGTGCCTCTGTAAAAATAAAGTTGACAGTGAAGTTCTGATGAGACAGTGTCGAATTAATCGTCCAAGGAAGCCCTCTTGATGCCCTGTTCTTAGACCTAAAGAAGAACGAAAATATCATTTGCTTCGATATCTGTCATTTATGATTTCTAAATCTTTACCACATCAGTGGATATAGATAGATAGATAGATAGATAGATAGATAGATAGATAGATAGATAGATAGATAGATAGATAGATAGATAGATAGATAGATAGATAGATAGATAGATAGATAGATAGATAGATAGATAGATAGAGATAGAGATAGATAGATATATACATTAGCGTGGCCTTTGGATTATAAAAAGTTCAAAATGCACCTGCAAATTTTCCGACCCGGTAGTACGTTGGTTTAGTCCATTGACCTCTGACCCGAAGCTCACCTGTCGTGGAATCCCCCCATGACGTAACCTTAGCGGTTTTAGAAACACCCCGATGCACTTTGCACCTATATTTGACATTTTACAATCAACTATCAAACGTATGTAAGGAAATAAGCACCATAGGTAAAAGGGCCACCAAATGTTTAGAGTCACAGACAAGGTTTGACAAGATTCCAATAACTTCGACGTAAAACCCGGAAGTTAGTTGTAAAATGCACACACACACACACATACACAAACACTCACACACTACTCATCTGATTGGTTTGTATCAACTGTTTTCCATAAACTTCAACGTTGAAGTCTCAAGGTGTAACACATCGCCAGCAGTTTTGGTAGCGTAATTAACGTAATTAAGGTTAAGATGTGGCCTCTATGTTTTGGCGTACCTGACGACACACCGTCAGCAGTACACACCTGTTTGTACACCTGTCTTGCATGGTCTGCGTTGTTCTCGTTGCTGTTGAAAGTGGATAGCGGATACGCAAGCTCTTGTGTGTAGAAAAACGCCCTTTGAGTTTGATTGGACGTCACAAAGTGGATGTTTACCTGCGCCTGGCACCAGGGAAACCGGAAGTCTGCAGGTGTGGTCGCACTTTATAAATAGTGCCGCGAGGGGGCGTCTGGGAAGGGGGATTCCACTGGGAGGGTCCATTAAGAAAAGGGTAGGGGCGTTGCCTTGTTTTTTTTAGGCATGGATACTGTTACATTTCAACACCATCTATGTATGTTTGTAATGCTCGGTCACGAGCGAATCCCGATGTATGTTTCTGTAGATACATATTGATACATTTATATATGGCACGTGTGCTTCAGCAGGCATATCATATGTGTGTACTGTGTGTTTGTGTAGTGTGTGTGTGTGACTGTGTGTGTGTGTGACCTATATGGTATGTGTGCCCGCGTGCGTATGTGTGCCTGTATGTGTCACAGTGTCTGCGTAAAGCCCCGGTCACAAAGCGCGTACGATTCCTTGCGATTCCTTCCGATGCTCAGGATAATCGCAGTGCGACGTAAGTCGGAAGAAAATCGGAAGCAATGGTTTAAGTATATAAAGCCGTGGTCACATACTCGCGTAGTGGATCGTACGATGAGGTCATAAGACCGTGCCTGTGTCAATCGCAGTGTATCATAGAAATC
>NW_023365773.1:158088-167892 GCF_000003815.2 Branchiostoma floridae
CGAAAATAGAGCTGACATGGATTTTGAACATGTTCAAAATTTCGCTATCGTCGTAAGGTTTTATTTGCCCCCATAGCAGAGTTCATTACGGCAATTTTTGTCTACTGATGAGGTTATAGATTTATGATTTTTTAGTATGTTGTGATGGTTTCAGTTTTACCTGATATTGTCGATATTGACGAAAAGGGGAAATATATCAGTCGCAACTGCCACAGTCGCAACCAGAGAACAGCGCGTCACGCACAGGTGATGCAGACAATAGTTTGATCGCTTCATGCACGTGAGTTTATAATTAGATCAAATCTCAGCTCTCGTCGGTCTTGGCACTCTTGGGTCAGTTTACCATAATCGTAATAACCATGGGGACAACTCGAACATAAAGGCCGGCTCTATGAGTCGGAAATATATATGATATAATGTTTATCATTTGATTTTTGTATGATGGCATCTTTTTGTTGATAGCATATCATGATATGATCTTCGAAAGAGCCTGACACGTAGAGCCGGCAAGCAGGCCGAGATAACCATACCAGTACTCACGCTTGATTTGAACTTTTGCTTGTAATATTGTTGTCATGGTCTTTTTTAATTTATTTTTACAGTTAAAGATATTATAGGAAGGTATTTAACAGCTACGTCCACATGTTTGTTGGTTAAAGAAGCACAAAAGCGGTCAGACGGCTATACAGAAGAGACACAAGTGAAAAATCGTGCGACGCTGGAAAAATTTTGAACACCATCCGATGCGTTGCGATGGCTTGCGATGCTTACGATTTTGTTGCGATGTACTGCGCTCATCGTACGATATGCGGAATAGTCCATCGCAAGGAATCGTACGCGCTTTGTGACCGGGGCTTAAAGTAGAAAGTACGATATATTCATTACAGGTACTGTACATGTGTGCCTACATTAGCACGTATATAGGAAAGACGCCACGCAGAGTTCATGCTTCACGTTTCTTTAATCTTATTGCTTGACCTCATTTCGCAATCTTAAATAGCAGCAAAGCTAACGAAAGCCGGCTGGTGGCGTTACTACATACACCAGTCTAGTTTCATTCTGTAGATTTACTTCATACCGATAAGTTGATTTTCGGCAGTTCAGAAGTTCACTAATAAAGTGTTTTAGTTTCATTTACATCATGCGTTGCTATTTATAGTCTGAACAAGTGAATCTACACCAGAGATCGCCCCTCTACTTAAAGTTTGAATATTTCTTTACTGTAATAACTATTGCACAGCGGTGGTAACATAAGCGTTCAAACAGGCTCGTTGGAAACCGAATATCAATTTTCTGCTGTCTACGGGTCCTTCTTGCAGATGAAGGCCTTCTTCTGACATATTGTGTGCATGTGTGTAAGACCATCGCGCCTCTGTATACCTGTGGTTTGGTGCTACCAGTTTCATATGTTAGGACTTTCTACGAACTAAACATTAAAGATTAAGTGTGTGAACAGGCTATTGCTGGTCATTGTTATTATAGCAGGGCACGTGGTTGCCCACGGCAGACCTTACTTCTTACTTCCTTAGCTCTCAGATAATTTTCGTTACAATACTGTTAAACTACTGTACAGCGAGATAATATGTATAACATTCCAAGCAAGCTCGTTGAAAACGAGCTCGTTTTGCCGTCTACGGGTCCTTCTTGCAGATGAAGGCCTTTTTCTGCCCACAGCCGGTGACGGCCCACTTGTAACCGCTCTCCTTCCGGGCGTACACGCACGCCTGGTCGTCATTGTCGGCAGGGTTCCCCCAGTCGGTGAAGTCTCCCACGCCGAGCGCATCCCCGTTAGACCAGGCCCAGGTACGGGAGGTGTTTTCGTCGGTCAGGCCGACCCAGAAACTCTTCAGAGGCTGCCTAAAAACGGATGAAAACATCGTTATTGTAACACTTACTCTAAACAATCTTCGGCCGGGTTCCCCCAGAAGGTGAAGTCTTCAGCGTCCAGGGCATCTCCGTTAGACCAGGCCCAGGTACGGGGCGTGTTCTCGTCGGTCAGGCTGACCCAGAAACTTTTCAAAGGCTGCCTGGAACATGTGTTAGACATTTGATTAGTATAGTATACTCTCGAACACATTGTCGACAGGGTCGCCCCCACCGAGCGCGTGTCCGTTAGACCAGGCCCAGGTACGAGAGGTGTTTTCGTCGGTAAGGCCAACCCAGAAACTCTTCAGAGTATAGAACACGTGGATTGAAAAGCAGATATTCTAGCATATTCATATACATGGACTGAGCCGTTGTCGCCCGGTTAACTCTGTAATATCTTCAACCCCGAGCGCGTCTCCGTTAACGTTAGACCAGGCCAAGCTCCGAAACGTGTTCTTGTCGGTACGGCCGACCAAGAAACGTTTTAGAGGCTGCCTGAAAGACATTGGATCGAAACGTGATTTTACTGATGGTAGCTTACACCATAAACAATTTTAGGGCGGGTTCCCTCAGTCGTTGAATTCACCATAGACCATACATTGGACCAAGATCTGTTCTGGTCGGTAAGGCCGACACAGAAACTCTTCAGAGAAAACTGAAAACTGTATGAAGAAAAACGTCTTAAAAGCCAAACCACCTACTTGCTCAGCAGCTGCTTCAGACGGAACACCTCGGTGGGGTTCCTCATCATGTACAGCTGCGCCCCCTGGCGGCTGCAGAAGCGCACTGCTTCCGGGTAGCTGCCCCCAGGGAAAAACCCGTAACACTTCCCGTCAAACCCCTTGTACCGGCCGGGACACGCTGAGGACAGGGGGGCAGAGTAGTGTATTATAATTTTGAAGTACTATTCAATCGATTATTGATTGGTTATTTAATCGATCATTTGGGTAATAGATGGAGGAGGAACGGAAATTGGTAAGTACAAGTAAATTTATTGATTGATCGCTTCATTCATCTATGTATTGATATCATCTATATTGATTATTACAGTTATGAGAATCGCAACGACACGATTGATTGATTGATTGATCAAAGACAGATTAGCTGGTGGACAATGATAATTACAAAACTTTGGTGATCTTAAAATAACATGTTTAAGCCTTTACTGTAACTGAACATATTTTGTATCATAATTGATTAATCGTTAGTAAAAAAAAAGAAGAAATAATACGCAAGACGCTCTTCTTTTTAACCAAGTTCTTTAGATTTAGAGAAAATTTGTCTGGAGAGTTTTAATGACTCACCTACTGCATCTGCGCCTGTCAGAAGCCCTGGAGATAGACAAAAATAGTTTGAAAAGCTGTTTTAGTGTCCAATCCGTCTTATTCAGTGTCGAATTATAATTTAAAACTTATTCCGTCATCACAAAAGCTATGAATGGTTGATGTTCTGAAATGTACGGACAAAATGTTTAGGATGATATCAAAGTTCTAACAATTTATAGTACCAACTTCTATGCATGCTTTAAGTTGCGAGACTTACCAGTATTAGGTTCGAGATCTAGAAGTGATGCACACCCCAAACCTTGCATTGTAATGTTATCTGTGTGCCATTATATACCAGCAATAAAGGTGAAATATATAGTGAAACTAGTTTACCTAACATCGCCAAGACGCCCAGTCCGAGAAATGTCCGCCCCATGTCGACGTGGTGTCGTATCAATTTTATGGTTATCCTAGAATTGAAACAAACTTCTTCAGACAAGGCGACTTCCACAGTCTGAAAAATCACAACGACAAGAACTTACCGTTAGCGTTTCTTATTTAACCTGTTCATTTATGTACAACATTCCATCTTTTTTTTCGTTTGTCTACATTGCAAATGGCATAAACTTCACATTTTGCACAATTCCAAAATACAATTTAAGATTTAGACGGTCCAAAGTTTTACCAACTAATTTCAAGAAGGTCGAAACACAGAGTGGCAGATACACACAGATGATTCTAGTAGCCGTGCCAAAACGTTGACTGAACTCGCTTGAGGTGAACGTATCTTCCCAGGGACGGGAGATCGCTATAGTCCCAACCAATCTGAAGTCATGCATGTTTAATACAAACCAAAAAGCTCCGGCATTGTACTAGAGTTCACAACACGTTGCTACAACCACTGGTCTGTAACAGAACATCCTACAGCACGCCACAACGCGGTAATGTCAGCATAGGTCTCCATGAATTATAAATGGGAATCACTTACAAAGGAGTAACAAGCTTGTTACTGTATGCACGACACTTCATCTTTTTTCTTCGCAACTTCACATTTTGTACCATTTTTAGATTGCAATATGAGATTTAGGCGGTCCAAACTTTAGTCAAGTTATTTCAAGAAGGTGGCAGATAAATTTACACACGATACTACTTGCCATGCCAAAAACTTGACTGGAATCGCTTGAGTCGAACTTAACTTCCCGGGTTGTATACAGGAACGTAATATCGCTTTATTCCCAACCGATTTGAAGTCATGCATGTTTAATACATGTACAAGCCAAAAAGCTTCAGCTATACTAGAGTTCAGAACACGTTCCTGTAAAGCCACCGGTCTGTAAGGACACCCTACAGCACGACACAATGTAATGTCAGCATGGGTCAACATGAATTATAAATAAGAATCACTTACAAAAGAGTAACAGGTACCGGTGTAACGCGGCAGAAGATCGGCATGAATAATTAAACAGGAGTATCATTTACAAATGGATAAACGGTCCGACGTTTGGGTCAACGAGTCTAACAGGGCTGTAATTTTGCCTGGCTATGCTTTGAAGTATTTACATTAATCGGTACGATAATGAATAAGACTCCTACTTATTTGTACACAATAAGTGCCAATTTTGAGCGGCGAATTATTCAATTTGAGATCTATTGTTAGGTACAAAATTTAAAGAATGTACTTTTAGAGATCGAGTTATTTCTAAAGTAATATTATAACCAGTAATAGATAGAACTGGTCTTTATCTACAGTAAGTAGAACTTCTTCACATACATTTTTACAATAGACAATACTGTAAACTAAACGGGTGTTGGAAAAAATCAAGAAACAGCAAATATGTGGAAATAGTTTCTGGTTAGCATGACTGAAGGTCGACTATAGGGGTAAATCATCAGGCAGAACATTGGTATATCGTAAGTATCGCAGGTAAGATGGATCTGTACTTGTGAACAGGTAAAAACTGGCAATTTTCCATAATGTAATCTACCAAACAGATGAAAGGTAAAAACTGGCTTTCGTCTTATGAAAGGCTTCAAACGCAGATGTTTGTTGCAACGACAGCTTGTCTACGTCGCTTGCGTTTATCCCAAGGCCTAGTAAAACAATTCAACATACATTTTGTAGTTTTCCTCGGCACACAACCTTCATTTTTCTCTGCAGTTTTTCTCTACCTTCTTTTTGCTTTATCAGAAAGATTCAAAGGTAGAGAAAAATGGTATATAAAAGTGCGGCCCGGAACTTGCCCCTGTTCTAGCCAAACTATTCCAAATCTCTCTTGACTCACAGACAGTTCCCTCCGACTGGAAAGCTGCCCAGGTGATAGCTGTTCCTAAAAAGGGAAACAAGAAAGATCCTTCCAACTATAGGCCCATATCCTTATTGCCGATAATATCCAAAGTTATGGAAAGTATTATTTGCGACCACATCCGTAAACACCTCGATAGACACCAGCTTCTTTGTGACAGCCAGTATGGATTTCGAGAGAAGAGATCAACAATTGACATGCTTTCATATATTACTCAGTGGTGGAACAATGCTCTTGACACTCAGAAAGAAATTCGAGTCATTGCCCTGGATATTAAGAAAGCGTTTGATCGTGTTTGGCACCGCGGTCTACTGTCCAAGCTGATCTCCTTTGGTATCCACGGGGATCTGTACGGTTGGATCTCATCCTTCCTAGCCGACAGATGCCAATCAGTAGTACTGGATGGTTTTACCTCCTCATCAATTCCAATAAGTGCCGGAGTCCCCCAGGGGAGTGTCTTGGGACCCCTTCTGTTCCTGATCTTTATAGATGATCTTGAACAACACTTAGTCAATGACCTCCACCTATTCGCAGATGATTCAACACTACATGTGGTGATTAAAAGCCCTGGCCTAAGAAACACTTGTGCTTTGAGCTTACAACAGGATCTTGACTCGATAGAAAAGTGGGCCTCCGACTGGTGCATAACATTCAATGCAGGTAAAACTGAGGAGATGATCATAAGTAGGAAACGGGACCAGACTCATCCTCCGCTGTTTTTCATGAATGAAGAACTGAAGCCTATTCAGAGCATAACTTTGCTTGGTGCCACTATCACCAATACTCTAACCTGGACCCCATTCATCAAAAGCCTTGCCACAAAAACCGCAAGAAGGCTGTTTATCCTAGGACGCACCAGGGACCTTCTCCCTCTCCAAGCCCG
This sequence comes from Branchiostoma floridae, assembly GCF_000003815.2. Taxonomy (NCBI): domain Eukaryota; kingdom Metazoa; phylum Chordata; class Leptocardii; order Amphioxiformes; family Branchiostomatidae; genus Branchiostoma; species Branchiostoma floridae. The sequence continues at coordinate 164,406 of NW_023365773.1, forward strand.
GATAACAGTATACAAGGCATATATCCGCCCTCTAATGGAATATGCGTCCCCCATATGGAGTGGCGCTGGCACAACAGCTTTAAAGATGCTAGATAGACTTCAGAGCAAAGCTCTTCGTCAACTTCAGATTAGGGTCGACCCACAGAATGCCGGCATCTTCCCCTTGGACCACAGGAGGAAAGTAGCCAGTCTCTGCACCTTCTACCGGCACATCTTCCTACAACCTTCCCAGGAACTTTCAGGAATCATGCCGACACGCGCAACCGGGACACGAGTAACCAGATCATCCACAAGAGCTCACCCTTACCTTGTTAAAGTACCGAGATCAAATACCCAACTTCACCTATCATCTTATGTACCACGAACTAGTAGACTCTGGAATTCACTTCCAGCATCAGTGTTTCCAGCAAGACCCGACATGAACATTTTCAAGACAGCTGTTAACAAATTTCTTTTGAACTATAATTCTCAGAGCTAGCTTCATTGCATATGTATATAATTGTATATTTGAGTTGATGTAGACGCTTTTGGGATGTACATATGAGCTAATGTAAAAGTTTTTGGATCACAATAATGTGCTTAATGTTCGAGGCTACTGTAATGTAAATGTGACGTATGACTGCTTTACTTTGTATCGTATGGGCCGTATATCATCAGCATGATGTAAATATTCAGGTCCTTTTGTACTGATTAAAAAAAAAAAAAAAAAAAAAAAAAAAGTCTGTATACGGAGTAAAATTGTTTTGAGCAGAGTTTGCCAATAGACAAAATGCTGAAGTTAAGAAATATCAGACGGAAAAACCTACCTATCAATGCCAACCAAGTCACCTCCTTGGACCCGGACTATTGAAGGCCTTAGACAGGAGTGACGAGAGGACAGAAATGTCACGACGTAAATGGTTCGTTACGCAACCAGAGACATTCAACAGCCAATCAGGCAACAGGACAATGTAACCTGATACCTTTAATTACACCTTGAAGTCGTGTAGACGAGAACCTACTGCGCAGACTCAAGACGACCAAGCCTTTTTCCACCAAAGGTTTCTCAAGCAAGAGGGCTGCCAAGAAATCGACTTCTATTCAAAGTTAGTGTTCCCTTGAGGGGGTGCTTGATAGTTTTCTGAAAACCAGAACTTTGACTCTAGGTTGTTCACCTTTAGATTTACGATGATAATTGTGGAAGACAATTCCATTGTTGGAGACACGCGAGCGTATCTCCCATTCACCTCCAGCTGTGTGGTTTGCATTAACTCGATTGAAGATACAGGACCTGAAAAGATTTTAGTACAATGGACGTTTTAGTAAAGCTATCTATCAGACTGTGTGTCTGTAGAAAACACTTATGGCATATTACGATTTTTGTGGTAAACAATAAACAAAGAAAGAAAGAAACTAATCTTACCATTATGGTCAATCATGTTGACAAAAATATGGCCACTCCAAGGACAGTATTGGCAATGCCATCCGAATGGTTGAGCTCAGTTCCATATTTCTGGTTGATATGTTATCGGCATCTCTGCACACGAATGACTCTATTCATTTTCCACTGGTTGAAGATATGACATCTCGAGGACATAGCGGCTTGTCCATTCTTCATACACGTGTCACTTCAAGGCTGAAATGTTCGAAACTGATACACAAGATCTCGCTTCGCTGTACTATAAGAAAGTTCCAAAAATATTTCATCTTGCTCCCCTCCATTGCTGAAATCTATTTTATTTGTCACCAATGTACACGAATGGCTCTGTTGTTGTCCGTTATTTCCAACAACATGACACCTCAATGCCATCATGGCTTGTTCATTTAACTCCATTTGACCTGCACCAGGTACAATACCATGCGGGCACTAGGCAGATAACTAGCTAAAGTTGTGACTACATACATTTACATGTACAGTACAAAAATGATCAAGCGTAAAAACTGTCAAATAACAATGGCAGCAAGTAACATTTTATATAGTATATGTAACTTCAAGACCAATGTTGCCCGCAAAGAGACTGTTTTAGTTGGATTTCAAGAAAATTCAGCCACCTTGCTCTTCATAATTCAATAGTCTTTTTGGTACCATTTCGTACCAGTTGTGCATATCGGGTGTGTCTTTGTAGGTGTTACTTTCGCAAAGACGAATATTTACGCATCATTGTTTGCTGTTTTCTTTCATTTAACTCTCTGAATACCCTCTGAAATGTCTTTTGTCGGCAGAACCAATGAACCTGCTGAAGGCGTGACTCACCAGTTTTGAACAGTAGGCATAACCTAACGTACTGTTAGGTTTGATCTACTCACACTTGGATACATCCCTCCACTTTTCTAAAAGAGTGGACACCGACGTGTCAGTTAAGATACCGAAAAACCATGTCTGAAGACTTTTGGTATCTAAAGCACATAGGCTTTGAGTTTTACCAAACTCCTTCCCACATACACGTCTAGGTGTATCAGGACTGTGCCCATCTCCGTTCCTGTAGTGACGCCCTTGGGCCACACATGCGACCACAGTAGGGGATTAGACCGTTAACGTTGGCTTTCTTCAAACTCAGCAGCGTCTTGCATTTTCAGTAAAATTTGTTAGTCTCTAACATAAAAGACCCACTACGCTGCCTATAGTGATAGTGGAAGTTTGACCAGGGGGAGGGGGTGTTCTCGCGGACTGACAATTATTCCAATTGTCGTCGAATTCTACGATACATATCCCCGTAGGAAGGCCTGTTGGAAGCTAAAGCTTTGCAGACGTACGATGCCCTCTAGTCACCTTTCCTTTTCGCTGAATCAAGTAATTTTGTGGTCAGTCATAACGGTTGGGCTGGCTTGTACATAAATTATTCAGTGCCTGTCTGTCTGCACGCGTCAGAAGGGTTGCCTAGCAATGGAACTGTCTTGGAAGTTAGAACGCATGACTGTCACCTTTGACCTTCCAGCCTGGCCCGGATGATAGGTGTGACAACTTTATTAAAAATGTACAGACTTGCGGGTGTTTTAACACAGTAAAGATTCTCCCTTTTGCCAATTAAAGATAGTTCACCTTTATTCGCGGGGAAACCTATATCCGTTGTATTTAAATACAGGCTACTTAGGGGTATCAAGTTGACGGTCGGTAATATATATTATCATATAGCCAGGCGCCGCGGACCAATCAGAAGGCCCCGTTCCACGTTGGTTATGACGCCGTAACACGTAGATTCAGGCCAGGCAGGTGAGTATGCTTTGTACAGTGTGCAGTCCATGTTAGAGTTAATCCAAACATTATTACTGTTCACATTCCTTCAAATTTATTGAATATGTACAACTATAACTTAGGATTGAATACCAACACACTTGTCCCAGCAGAAGGGAATTTGTCATTATGCCAAGCCTTGGAAGTCTTGAATAAAGGATGTATGTATTATAAAGGAATCATTGTTGTTGCTTAAATGGGTCAGTTTGTGTAGGCTATATGATAATAACGTTAATGCCCCGCCTTATCCTCGGTGTATATGGTGAGATAATCCCT
>NW_023365773.1:168552-187883 GCF_000003815.2 Branchiostoma floridae
AGTTTCTTAACTTCTTTTCTCCATGTCTTGGGAAGGCGAGAAAGTTTTGACCACAACGTTTTGTTGTAGTGATCGAACAGCATGACGTCAGCCTTGTTCCACTGACGTATCTTTCCCGCCATTTCTGTAGTCACGTGACGTACCGACTTTTCGTTCCTGGAGTTGATTTTGAAAAACGTGACGTCATCGAGGTCCCAGCACAGAGCATGTCTCAGTAAAATGAGGGATTCTTCAAAGTGATCCGCTACCATGACAACGGAAAATATCCGGTCAAGATGGCGAATGGTGGATTTTATCGTCTGCTCTGACGTCAGGTTCCCGTTGTCGTACCCAAGGTCATAGAACAGGGCATTGTGGGAATGGCGTCTCTCCCCGAACTTCTTGACGTAGCTCGAAGGATTGTCTAGAAATGTCTTTAAGGCGTCCGGCTGGGAGATGTTGTACTTCGTACCGAATCCGTAGTACTGAAACGCCGACTCAAACATGTCTACCGGGTTCCTCACTATGGTAACGTACACCGTATCGTTTGGCATGAGGTCCCGGATGTTGTCGTAGTGAAAGCGTATGTGGTGGCAGAGGATGTTGTAAGCAGTGCGGTTGCCATGGTGACGTCTGTGGTTGCCATAGAAACGCTCCTGAAGGACAGCTGACTTTGAAAATGGGTAAGGAGTTCCCAACAGGTGACCGGAGTGCGGTAGGACAAATGTGAGGTTCCTGACGACCTCATGAGGATGTTCTGTACCGTAGAACTTGCTGTTTTGTGTGTCTTAAGAAAGACGATGTTCTTTTTCGGTCGGCATTTTTTATCAGCTTCTGAGATGTTTCTTTCGTCAGGCTGCGTTTTCCCGCCATTTTTGGAAACGTCAGACTCAGCTATGATCTTCCTCCTCTCGTCGATTTTGGTGGCGCTGGTGACGTCATTCAATGCAGTTTTTCTATTGGCTCGTTCTTTCGTGACGTCACTGATATTAAGCCATTTCAACGAGATGTTGATACTAGTTGAAAAGCCAAGCTGGCGTCTAAAACGTAAGAAAAATAAAAGAAAGAACACTTAGATTGGCCTCACGCTTAATACATCAAAATCAACAATCTACCGAGTCGGGGGACGATACAAACTTCCCGTCAACTTTAACGTACTATCAGTATCACGTGTCCGACATGGTGGTTTAGTCGCCCTGAAGAAAGCTGTAGCGCATGCCTAGAGTAGGCCGGTTAACGGTTTGAACTGCGCATGCGTAGTACCATGCGTTGTGTAACACCACGCATGTGTGATTCAACCCGTGAATTGCCTTATTTGGTAATCCATATTCTTCTTTTTTTTTCATCAGTTTGAGCGTCGAATCAGAGACTGGTTTTAAGCACACGTCCAGAATAGGAGGGTTTCTGTAGAATAAAACGACTGAGAATCTATTTAAAAAAGAATGACAAACCTTTCGTTCTGGGTTCCATGACGAGCTAGGCCCAAGGTAGACACGGCGAACGACCGCCACGTCTGATTCGTCACCATGGTTACCATGAGCGTCACCACCAGCGCGAACAGCAGCAGCAACGCCCTCTTACGGCTGGCGTAAACCTTGCAGAGTTTAGTCATGTCCTAGTATGATAATGATGGTAATATGCTTACATCATATCCGTATTCTGCTATCATGTTCAACTCATATATCCGCCTAATATCAATTTATTTATACTTCAATAAAAATACAAGAACAGATCACTCATACATGACTGCTGTTATCGATAATGTTTTGTTGTTCTGTATGTAGTCTTGTATATTGTCTACAAAGCGGGACGGTTTTCAGGTGAAAAATGCGCGAAAACCCTCTGTCGATCTTAAATATGGCCGATCTTCCATCGATACGCCCGAAGATCGTAGATAATGTGACAGGGGTATAGCAAAACCAACCGCTGACAAAGATATAAGACAACCTTATCCATAACAAGACAGACGAATGTTGTACGACACGCGCACGACTATCCCAAAGAATATCCTGAGTTTGCGTTCGTACGACAATCGTACGACCAAGGTGACCCGACTATAGATAAAACATTTACCCCACTCTATTAGAAGGTTAGAAGCCTAAATCCGCCTACAGGCGGCTTTTCACTGAGGCCATCACAAAGGAGGTAAGGGTCACGCAAAATTTATATTAAGAAAGATACAGATTGTAGTCTAAAAGTACATATGGTCTATATCACATAAACTAGTACTACCATTAGTGTATTGTGCCGTGAGTCACACACACTGACGTTAACCAAACTATAGAACGTCATAATACAGCGAATAAATGGAAGACTGTACTGTACTTTAACAAATCCAGACCCGCACCTACAGCAAAAACCAGACCACAAAAAGTAGAGTACAAAACATAGTACTTCAAACTCATTAGAAACACACAGTTAGTTAACCCACCTCGGTTTCACCGCTGTGTCTTCACCTGAGTTGGGAGTATGGTTCTGCGAAATATGCCGTACTATTTTTCAGGATTCTGGTATAATAACCGGAGGATTTCAGCACACGTTATAGCTGCGTACCGTTTATGTATGACTCTCGCTCCGTGCTCAGTCTCTGTGACCTATCTGGCCAATATCCTCTGCCAGGACGCGAGTAGATCACAAGAAAACCCGGTTCACCGTCTATAAGACAGACAATCTCCTCGTTTCTGTAGCGGCGTCTTGGGACGCTCCTTGCGACTTGGCACTGCCTTATTTAGCTCGGGTTGCCGACGTGAGTCCACAGCAGACTACTAACAGTAAAAAAACTGCCAGCCCCCGTGTCCTTTTGTGGGGTAATCCCGAGATCTGTCCGGACTCTGTGGCTGAACAATGCACGTAATCATTTCCAAGCAGACGTTCGGCTCCGGTTGTTTTTATGTGTTTTAAGCGTTTTTTTTTTTGTCAGGCTTTCTATTTTGTACCGTGTTGTTATGGCCGGTGGATATGAAGAAATCTGCTTGGATCTTTGGGGTTTGTTTGTAAACGTGTTAATCAGGCATATTAATTCTCAGTACTCATGATCATTTCTACAAGAAGTTCATATAGAGAAGACGGCCGACGTAACCAGACATATGGAGACCAAAAGTACAGTTGGCAACGGTTTTCTCCAAAAGTACCTTTTGGCCGGCTAACTATTCTGGTCAGTTATCTGTCTATTTAGCAAGTATCTTAATATATAGTTTTCAGTGCCGTGCGGATCGTGGTAGAGGCTATAGCCTGCATAGGAGACTACTTTACCTGTACCTTTACCTTTTATAATACCTAGTCCCATCCTACCAATTTGCCATAATCCCCACCACACACCGCCACGTCACGGGAAAGTGTGTTCTCGGGGGCAGACAAAGGACACGTGGTGGTTGGTAATCTCACCTTTTTTGTCACAAGGTTGTTGGACGAAATCCATTGGCGTGGCGTCCAGGCTCCAAGCCCCCACCCCCCCCTCCCCCCAAAAAAACACAGCAACACGTACGGCCACCTTCATTATATTTTGAACGCTGGTGGTAGAAAGATGGAAAGAGAGGTAGCTAAAGAACAACAATATACCATGGCGCAGCATCGAAACGTCCAACTGTTTGTCTTCAAATCTTCAACAGTTAACAGCAAAATACGTAACGAGAAGCTTAGACGACTACAGTATTCTATCCTTTCGAAATCATGAAAATTGGCCGGCTATACTCCTTGGTCAGCTTTGATACTATCTTATGTCATTCTGATTCTGTCACAGATTCTGACGTGTTTTTTGTTCATCCCACCAAGGACGTTATATGAGATAAAGGTCCTTGACCCCACGGAGGTGTGGTGGCTAGAAATGCCGCCTTTGTGTTTCAAGGTCACAGGGGTGAATGATGGTGACGTGGTAGTTTCTGGCAACCACTACAATCTGCAACCGCACCTCCCTCCCCAATCATATTTGGAACCCCTGTACTTCTGAAATATGACAACATCATACGTATTTTTCAAACCATGTGTGAACTCTATTATAACGTGTGTCCATTGTGCTTGTATATGTATCCATTGTATTTCAACTAAAATATATACGTACCCAGTGTACTTGAACTGAAATAGGTACCCATTGTACTTGAACTGAGATATGAACGTACCCATTGTACTTGAACCGAAATATGTACGTACACATTGTACTTGACCTCAAATATGTATCTACCCATTGTGCTTGAAATGATATGTATCTATCCATTGAAATATGTATCTACCCATTGTACTTGAATTGAAATATGTACTTGAACGGGAAATAAAGGTCTACAGAAAAACAAATATTTGGAACCCCGAAAGAGAAGTAGGATTAGCCACCCCTATTCTTCACTTGTGAACATGTATAACAAAAGCTAAGGGCACAACCTGCCGTACGTGCAAATACGTGCTGTCTATGTGCCAAAGCGTGGGCTATCTTTTGGTTACTTTTTGTGGTAAGTACCGCCTCCGTACGAACTCGTAGGAAATACGACGAATTTTGGAGCACGGGGACACGCCGAAGAACTATACGTGCAGGCAAAACTTTGTGTGCCATCGGGCTGCGGATTCGCCCCCCGTACGTGCCAGTATGGGCGACGCGCGCGCATGCCCTGTACAGCCTGAACGTTTTCAGAAATACGTGGCGGACGTGGCCTCAAAGAAAAAACCTACGGACAAATTGCACGTACGGCGGGTTGTGCCCTTACCTTTATCAATAAATAATTTACGTAACAAACACTTTTGGTAGTATACAGAATAACCTTTACAGCTAAGTACTTATAGTGCAGCAACTGAATATCGAAGGTGATAATGAGAATTTATGAAATGCGTGTGTCGTACATGTGTCGTACGTATGCGTGTGTGTCGTACGCGAACGTGTTTGTCGTACCGTACGTATGTATGTGTGCTGTATGTACGTACGCGTTCTTGTGTCTCGTGCGCGTACCTGTGTCGTACGCGTATATGTGTGTCGTACGTCTGTGTTAGACGTGTACGTGAGTGTCGTACTTAAGTGTCGTACGTGCGTTGTTTATGTGCCAAGTGTGTGGGAGGGGGGCGCTTGACTTGTTTGAGGTCTGGTGTTTACCCCGTCAGGTGACTGACCAAAGTCCCCTTTAGGGTAATTTCCAAACTTTCGACGCCATTTTGACTTCGACTTTTACTGTGACGCCGTTTTTAGCGTACTTTTATGTACCGATTTACAGACTTCAGTGTTATATGATCCCTTTTTAGTAAGTCTACAGATGTTTGCAGACAATAGGTGGTGCACATGTAGTCATGCCGTGACCATGACTTCGCGAAGTGCGTCTTTTACTTGATGGTAACCTGCGTACCCACCCTGCCGACCTGCATTCCAACAGGAAATAAAAGTTTCCTTCAGGTAAGTCGCCTTTTCTTCTTTCGATTAGGCCTTTATTTGCAACTGATGGTTGTAAGAGGTCTTTACATCATAAAATGAGTTTGTACAAATTCAAACACCTCTACTCTTACTATAAGCATGGCCAGGTACATCAAACGGTCATCGTACGATGGCAAACTAAGAGTGTTCTTACTATAGTCGTGCATGTGTGGTGTAAAACTCAGCTGTATTGACTATTGTGACAGGCAGTCATAAATCCACAGGCTGTTTGACATGTTGTAACGGCCTTCGACGATTAAAGCAGCGCTGTAAGGTAAATTTTGAACTGTACATTTTGTGAGTGGACAACAAACGATATTTCATAAGATAAACTGTTATGGGCAGTACAGTGTTTTCCTCATCGAATATGCTGTGTTTCTTATAATTATTTAACGACTTAAGCTATTAATATCATGCTTGAATCGTGTAGCACCTTCTCATTTGGGTCACTCGTGGCAAAAACCATTTAAGTCGTCCTTAATCTTCAGGCCATGTATAGCAGAAGAAGTTTGTTTGAGATGCCGTTTCATTTGTTTATTATCCAAGTCGAAAATTTCAATGTTTAGGTAAGTAAAGTCTACATTTTCAATCTATTTCATGGAGAGACATGTACCTTTCACGTGGTTTCCTTAAGGTATTTACTTTACTTAGGATATAGGACTTTTTGATTGATATTTGTTTGGACACGAAGATATGATAAAAGTTCCTCTACAGTGTGCACTGAGACGTTCTAAACAGGGCTTTTTTTGAACGTAACAATTTATTCTAAAAATGTGTCAATGTTTTCTTAGAATATTTTGCTCAATTAGACATTTTTGTAATCTTTGATTGCGAAGAAAGTAGACATGGTTGCAAAGTGACATGTGACGTCATGGTGGGGTCTGGGGAAAGTTACGCACCGCTCACCTGTAAGAAGGGGATTCCCCACATCCGGGCACTTGTAAATTATGTCATTTCTATAACATGTAGTGCTTTTACTGTGCCGTTATATTTAGAGTGGAGTCGAGGATTTTTAGAGTTTCGATTTTTTTCCAGAAATGTATTATTTACCCGGTATTGTTTCTAATTGACATAACGTGTGGGATTGTTCCCACATCCGGGTACCTTATTTCTAAGTGACGTCATCTTTGTGAAAAATCGTGTAATAGAATACTTTGACTCTGCCTTTATGATTAGTTTTCCGAGTGGAGTCGATAGTTGTGGCTGTTGTAGTCATATGTGTGTTACTATCCGTTAGCGCTTGGCTTGAAGGATGGTATATATATATTTGAATATTGAAGGGGAGGGTTATTCATGTTTGCACTATGGCTCCCTTAAAATATCGATCGGCTGACACGCAGCTGGGGGCCAGGCGGTCAAAGGTTACGGATTAGCTATTTTAATACGGGGGAAAAACATATGCACAATGGCCCACTCAATCAATGAATCTGTCAAATTGTTAGTCTTAATCCCAAAGCGAAAAGTTAGGACAGTTTGTAGCCTGTGTTTACTCAATCTCTCGCTGGCTGGGGTTAATGACCCCCCCCCCCCCCCCTACTAGGGCGGCGGCAATTGTAGGGCCGGTCGCTATCTAGGATCGCGATTTTAGTCAGGCTAGGACAGTTTGTTTCTACGATTTTCCACATCCGGGCAATTCTGAATGACGTCGTCCCCATAAAACGTAATGCTGTTGTTGTATCGTTATGTACTATTAGCCATGTGATAGTTGGACTGTACTATTATTATACTAGTTTTAGATCCTTAGTATTTGACAAATGTACTATTCATTTTCACAATAAAATTCTAAATAATACATTGTTTTTCTGTTTGCACATTCAATAGGACGAGTCTTCACGGATTCCCTGCTAGCTGACATGGGGCTGGACTAAAGCAAGGAATCAGGAGAACCGAACCTTACTGTTGTTAACGTAAGCATAAGCAATTCTGAATAAATCCTATCAAATCCGATTTCGTGTCATCAAAACAGTTTCTATGAAATGAAATCATGGATGCAAGTCATAAACAGCTTCTGAAGAAACACCGCGTGGAACTGGTGAACAACATCAAAGACGTGGACTCGGTCCTCGATCACCTGGTGTCTGAAGGCGTCATAGAGGAGGATGAAGAGAAGGAGATCAAAGACCGGGAGGGAAGAAAGGCGCAAGTCCGGAAACTTCTGGCGACTCTCGCGGAGAAACAGGGCAACTCTTTTCACTCCTTCTGCACCGCGTTAGAGAACAGTCGGCACAAACGGCTCGCGGATTTACTTAGCGGCCATAGTGCAATGAAAGGTAAGAATTTGTTTGCATATCAGTTGTGCCTATCATATATTATTTGTTATTCAATTTTGCTAAGTCTATTTCTTTTCTGTCGTCGCCATTAGGGTGAAAGAGAAAGGCAATAGCGGACTGTCAGTTGATATGCGAGGCAGAATAAAATGTACTTGCCTTCCCAAAGATTCAAGAACGTCAAATGAAAACGTTTATGTCTTTGTTACAGGAGAGCGAGTGTTCATCATCCATGCAGGCGAAGACAAGGCTGGGTTTGTCGAACCACTTGTCCAGGCTCTTCAAGACGAAGGTCTGCCCCAACAAGACATCTTCTACGACGTCTTATCCATAGGAGTAGGTGACGTCATCCGTTCCAGAATCATGTCCGCCATGGCCAGTGAGAGTCTGGAGCTTGTCGTGACGGTGTTGAGTAAAAACTCGTTAAACCACAAGTACTGGCCCAAACTGGAGCTGGAGACCGCTCTCAGGCACAACAAGCAGCTCTTCCCCGTCTGGCTAGACGATAACGAGGATGATTTCCAGGAGTTTAACGGGCTTGTCGGTAAATACTGCCCGACGTTAAAGTCCATACGAGGGTACAAGGTGCCGCTGAGTAACGCTAGGGAAGAGGTCAGGAAGGTCGCCAGGGAGATCGTATCCAGACTAAGTACAAGGAAAGCACCAGGCTTGAGCAAAAGACGTGCCAAGAAAAGGAAAAGAGACAACACCACCACTTCAAGGTCATCGAACATGTCTGGTTTATCAGAACAAAGCAGTGACGAGGATTCAGTGATTGACCAAGGTACACATTTCATTTCAACCAGTGGTGAAAAATATTTTTTCAGTCTTTTTCTGTTAACTTTATCAATTAGTCGTTTCTCGTGTATCCATTATGTTGTTATAACTTTGATCCCAAACCCTGACTTATTACTTTCATGTCAATCATTTATGTCTGTGCTTTGTGGATTTTGCAGAATGTCGTGTACAAAGGACATCGGGGCACAGGCGAAAAAGGAACGTGGAGGATCTGGAAAAGACTCCGTCAAACGATTTGAAGAAACCAAAGGCTGATCCTGATTTGGAAAGCAGAAAGTTATCGAATGCACCAAACCCAGCCTGTGATGAAAAAGAGCACATCTTTCACAAGTTTGTCGAGAGGAGTGAGAAAATTTTCCACGACGAGGTGCTCCAAGACCCAGATAAATTTTCACTCGCTGTAGAAACCTTCAAACTACATGCTGATATAGTCTTAGGCACAGATGAATCGGGTGCGGACGACTCCGACATACAGAAACCTGCTGAAAGAGCAAAATTGACTCTAAGAAAGAAAACCAATGACGAGATAGCGCGAGTAGATGGCAAACTTTTCGCAGACCAGGTACTTAGTGATCTGCCCCAGTACAATCGCCTTGTACGCGGTTTTAACATTTTCAAGGCCACGCTGAGGAAGGCTACGCGTGGGTGTGTACTCTGTTACCTTGATTTTGAGGATGATTCCTGCTACAAGACATTCCTGCGAGCTTACAGAGACGGACGTTTGTCAGAAACCCTGACCCGGGAACTGGTCACAGACGACACGAGGGCAGCAGAAGGGGAGGATCTGTACGTACACGTCACACTGCTGGGAGAGGATGGGAAATGTCAGGACGACAGTCTCTCAGATGAAGGTAAGGATGGTTTCCTGTCACTTACCAGGTTAATAATGAATATTCTGCCGAAGAAACAAATTAATCCTTTGTGTGATTTAAAATACTTGCATTTTAATTCTTACAGACGAGCCCAGAGGACCTAAAGAAAGCAGCCAGGTGGAAAGTGCTACATCTCAGTTTCCAGATGTTTTCATCAAACAGGAGCCTTTGTCTCCCGTAAAAACAGAACCACCGCAAGACCTTCCATCCTGCATCTACTCAACAGAAACAAGGGACACCAAACCTGTGCCCATCGTGCCAGTATTGAAATCAAAACAGCCTCCTGATCTCAAAACTGAAGTTATAAACAAACCACCACCGTTCGACTTTCAAAGACTTCGACATGTGAAGGCAGAACCCCACTTCCACGTAAAAAGAGAAGGACATCAGCTGGGTCAGTATGGGGCAACTATAACAGACCCCCACATTAAAACAGAAGTACACCCCTTTATCAAAACAGAACCGCACCAAAGAATTAAAACAGAGCAACTTGCGCTGACGACTCATCATCACCACATAAAAACAGAACCTCATCAAAGTCAAAGAACTGAAGAAGTGCATATCACAAAGCCTGAATATGACTCAACTCCAGAACTTTACCATGAATATTCTGAACCACATCTTCACACAGATACAGTACACCACATGGACCCAGAACGCTATATGGGCACAGAACACCACATGGGCACAGAACACCACATGGGCACAGAACACCTCATGGGCACAGAACACCACATGGACACAGAACACCACATGGACACAGAACCATGCCCATATATGGACCCATCTTCAGCTAGGGACAGCGTCGAGACGGAGACAGAAACAGGTGCCGGTGCTGGGGACCACCAAAAACAGGCAGATCTGATGGGTCAGGCACAGCAACAGGAGGAGCCTTTCTGTTATCGTAAGTACTGACATTTCCTCATAAATGCAGTCTCTTATATTACATTATGTTTCTTTGTATATACTGATTACTGTCAGGAATATGTTTCTCGTTGTGCATTGTGCTTTGATTGAAGAAAAGTACACAAGTGGCGTTGGCGCATTCATTATTTCAGCTTCATTCATCAGAGTAACAGTTGCATAATCCGGTACTCAAAGCACAGGGAAGCCATGATGGTGACTGAGATGCAATTTTGGAATGTATCAAATCCTCTTCTTTCTTTTTTAGACTGCTACTATCGGCTGTTGATGCTGGCCGACAGACTGGGTTCCTCCTGGGAACGACTGGCCTTACAGCTGGGATTCACCAGTGCAGACGTGGAGAGGATCAGCAGCACCTATCACCCCAGCTACCATCCACACTGGTGTCTGTGGGAGTGGGTACAGAGGGAACTGTGGGGAGCAACAGTGGACGCTGTGTTGGTGGGACTGAGAGCAGCTGGGCTGCACCAGATAGCAGGTGCGTGGTATATTTGTAATATTATATCAATGTTTAAGATTCTGTCTCTTAATTTGATACTTTGTGACCTTGAAAATATATGGCAGTTTTATGCAAGTATGTCTATCCACAGATGAGCTCGAGACCGGTTCACTGTTCCAGAAGGATGCGGACGATGGGTCATGGGGGTCAGAGTGGAAAGGTCACGATGATAAAGGTGACGGGTCAAGTTCAGATGGAGACTCAGATGACGGTGAGATTACCTTCATTGTGGTCTTTTGCTATTTGGCTTTTTTTTCAGAACAGCGTTCGAAAATGCAGATTTCGACTTTTTAGTATGTGGAGCAAAGACCAGGTGTACTAATGTTAACTGTTGTTGTTAACTGTTATTTCTTTAGTAAAAGTTTACATATGTTTCCTCAGACGGAGACTCTGGTGGTGCAGTACATAAAACAGGGCCACGTCCAAGTACAACACAGGGTAAGTGTTTGATAACTGCAAATAATTAAAACTTTATACTAAGATGATGAAGGTATGGCTTTATAGACAAATATTGTGTTTTTATAATAAAGTTAACTGTTCCTGTTTTCTACCTGTTAAGTTACTTCTATTCAATCGGGTTGAATCAAATTTTAAACGTAATCATTCACTTGTTGATGTTTTTTGTCTTCATAGGGAATGACCAACCCGACGAAAGGTCATCCGACGACACTGACAGAGAAACATCAGTATCTGGCCCAGGTGGTAGCCATAGCAACATGGATGGATGGGACATTTCTCAGGAAGATGGGACAACAGCTCTAGATTCTGGTAAATCGAACATCTAATTATGTATGAGTTGTTTTGGTCAAGATGATATCTTTGTTGTTTCAAATTGATCGATATGTCACACAAAATGGATCCCAATAACACATAGCAATATTTCTATTCTACACGGTTCTGTTGATTTGTTACTTTATTTCTAAACATTACGCGTTAGAAACTCGGGAATTTATCTGTGTCATCCAGAACATAATATTGCCGTATTTCAGCATCACACAGCAGCATTGTCAACCTACCGACGTACCCAACGGGTGAAGACGCCTTGGCTTGGAATGACTGTATCCAGGACTTCTTCAAGACTGATGAAGACACGGCAAGGGTTATCCAGCAGAGCTGGCCAAGTAACTTACTGGTTAAGCACCTCATCAGGGACAGGTTTTTCCACTCTTACTTGTGTGAATACTGGAAACAGTATCAGAGCTTTCCTGACACAGTGGCAACTTTTGTAGAATTTGTTACTGAGATATCTGCTAAGCAATTCTCGTTTCAAAATGGCATGAGCCATGAACAACTCAGGTCAATCTTTGCAAATCACTGCCTTATTTTGGGGAAAGCTGCTTTTGAAAGTCATACAAACAGCAACTCCACGTATGTGAACAAAAGCCAATTCCAGTGGGATGATATTAAACAGTCATCTTTCGGTTGGTTGCAAACAGCTGATTATGATAAACAAAATGATGTTTTCCAGTTTGTACATGACAGCATACGGCAGTATCTCATGGCAGTGTGGGTAGCATACACAGTCCGAACCCAGACTGACTCTACAGAACTCCTGAGAGTTTGTGCTGAGAAGTTTTTCCACCTGCCCATCACTCGATACAGCTTAGCTCACATCTTGAAAGACTCAAATATGATTCAGTTTGTAACACTACTCCTGCAAGAGATCCAAGGGGTAAATGATTTCAACAACATACTCTCGGTTGTGACAACAATTGCAGAATCAAAACAGATAGATGCTCTGACATCTATGACACATAAGCTATTCCCAGAAAAAACTCTAGACTTGTCTGCTCTTCCTGAAATCTCCTATCATGGCCTCCACTGTCTGACAAAACTCATCAGGAATACAGCACTTATTCAGACAATAAGACTACCAGAAAACATGAGTTTTAAAAATGCATCAAAACAATATCCATTTGGACAGAAGCGTTTGACTGGTGCTAACCATAGGAATCATATTAGATATCTCAGTTACTCGCCTCTTTTTGAGTCCCTATCAAGTGCGTCTTCTGGCAAACCCGTTTTCATTGAAGGAATCTGCTTTGCAAAAACTGACCAAGAAATCAACGTTGAGGCAATTCAGCAATATTTTCAGTTTGGCCAATCACTAAAGAAACTTGCAGTAAGGTCGAGTAAATTCGCAGCAGGAACCCTCGGCAATCTGTCAAAATCCCTGTTATTTACGCCAAACGTCACGGATGTAGTCATTGCATTAAAAGAAGTTGACAGCAAGGAAGTTGAACAGGCCATGGTTGTCCTCAGCTGCCTTCATAAAGTGGAAAATGTTGAGTTCACAGAATACCGCTCTACAGCAACATGCTGCTTGTCAGCGAGTTGGGGAAAATTTGTACTGAAATGCAAAACTACGCCAAATACGTGGCGAAGTGTCTTGTCTTTTCGTCCTTCCGACATTCGAGAGATACTTCTTGATGGGGTAAAAAAGAGAGTTTCCTGGTGGAACTTGAAAGGAAGGGGCCCGCCACTGGCACTCTCTGTTTCTACTGCTGCCATGCTCGCATCCTCCTTTCCCCATCTGACACACTTGGTTAAGTTGAAGTTCAATCACCTGAAGGTCAGCTCTTCTGAATTGTCAACATTATTCCAGGGACTGTCATCTCTCCCCTCTACTGCAGCATCTGTGGAGAGTGGCGTGGCTGACGGGTCTTCCCCGCTTGAGGTTTTGGGTTTCTCAGATTGTGACTTGACGGATTTAGAGATTCTACTACTTAATGGGCTATTGAAAACTTTCAAAAACTTAAAAGAGGTAGATCTCAGCCACAATGCCATTAGTGATGAGACAGCGCCTAGTTTTGTTAGAGGTCTTGCTTCAATCAAGAATTTGAAGATTGTCGATCTCAGCAGTACGCACGTCTCCAATAAGGGGGCTTTGGTGATGTTGCTACAAGAACAGTGCAAACACCTACAGGTAAAGATTAATGAAAGCAAATCATCTGTAGATCTTGCGTCTCTCCTCGAATTCAGGAAGGACCCGATCCTGAGCCAGGTAACAAAACTTGATCTCACCTCATCTATGGCATTCCTTTGTCAGCCTTTTCCACTCCCTATCACTGCAGTCCACCTTTTACTGCAGTTCCTCCCACAGCTGCCCAACTTACAGGAGTTAGCGCTTTGTGTCAGCTGTCAGGGGGAGGAGGAAGCTGAACACATCAACCAGCTGTGCGGGTTGCGACATGTATTAAAGAAGCTGAAGCTGAAGGACTGGTCATTAGACAACATGACAAGACTTTCAACTCAGATGTTTCAACACCTGCCTCTGTTGGAGGAGATAGATCTCAGTCACAATGACATTAGTGATGAGGCAGTGCCTGGTCTTGCTGAATGTCTTGGTTCATGTCATAACCTGAAGAAGGTGAACCTCAGCCATAACAAGTTGTCTGACAGAGGAGAATTCTTACCTTCACTCCCCAACTTAGAGGAGATAGATCTCAGTCACAATGCCATTAGTGATGAGGCAGTGCCTGATCTTGCTCAAGGTCTTGATTCATGTCAGAACCTGAAGAAGGTGAACCTTAGTCATAACAAGTTGTCTGACAGAGGAGACTTCCTACCTCCCCTCCCCAACTTGGAGGAGATAGATCTCAGTCACAATGCCATTAGTGATGAGGCAGTGCCTGGTCTTTTTAAAGGTCTTGGTTCATGTCAGAACCTAAAGAGGGTGAACTTTAGTTACAACAAATTGTCTGACAGGGGAGACTTCTTACCTCCCCTCCCCAACGTGGAGGAGGTAGATTTCAGTAACAATGCCATTAGTGATGAGGCAGTGCCTGGTCTTGCTGAGGGTCTTGGTTCGTGTCAGAACCTGAAGAAGGTGAACCTTAGTCATAACAAGTTGTCTTACAGGAGAGACTTCTTACCTCCCCTCCCCAACTTGGCGGAGATAGATCTCAGTCACAATGCCATTAGTGATGAGGCAGTGCCTGGTCTTGCTGCTTGCCTTGCTTCATGTCCGAACTTGAGGACTATCTATCTCTCCTATAATAACATCTCCAATAAGGGAGCACTTTTGTTGTTGCTAGAACAACCCGAACAGCTGCAGCTGGAGATTATAATCAATAATATCATATCGCGCGATCTTCGGTCTCTCCTCTCTCGCAGAACAGAAGCCAGTCAGGTAACAAAACTTGATCTCACATCCTCAAACTCCTCTTGGGATGGGGACGTTTCACTATGCGTTAGTGCAATCCACCTTCTATTGCAGTTCCTCCCACAGCTGCCCAACCTGCAGGAGTTAGCGCTTTGTGTCAGCTGTCAGGGGGAGGAGGAAGCTGAGCACATCAACCAGCTGTATGGAGTGCGGCATGTATTAAAGAAGCTGAAGCTGAAGGACTGGTCATTGCACAACGTGATAAGACTCTCAACTCAGATGTTTAAACACCTGCATTTGTTGGAAGAGATAGATCTCAGTCACAATGGCATTAGTGATGAGGCAGTGCCTGGTCTTGCTACAGTTCTTGCTTCATGTCAGAACCTGAAGACGGTGAACCTTTGTAATAACAAGTTGTCTGACAGCGGAGACTTCTTACCTCCCCTTCCCAACTTGGAGGAGATAGATCTCAGTCACAATGCCATCAGTGATAAGTTAGTGCCTGGTCTTGCTAAAGGTCTTGGTTCGTGTCAGAACCTGAAGAAGGTGGAACTTAGTGGTAACAAGTTGTCTGATGTTAGAGAACTGGCAGCGGCCTTCATTAACCTTCCCTTACTGACACGTGTAGATATCGATTACAATTCCATCCGTGACGAGTCCCTCCCCACCATAGCTGCATGGCTGAAGGTTAAGACAGATGTAGAGAGTGTCTGGCTGCGGGGTAACAGGTTCAGTGCTGAAGGAGTCAGAGATTTTGTGAAAACCATGAAGGGAAAGGCTTACGAGTGGTTATCTGATGACCTCCTGTATGACGGCAGCCAGGATGATGTGGGCGAGGCTGTGGAATCAGATGGGGAGGATGTACGGAGGGAGGAACAGCAGTGGGAAAGTCTGAGGAGGGAGACAAGTTGGATAGACGTGAAGGTCGGACAGCTGAAGGTTTTGATTGAACACACAGGTCCCAGATCAAACAATTTGCAACTCATGCCGCTGTAGGTTGGCTCATTCTCCTGACAGCTCGTGTTCCGTGTATTCCTCATATAATGATATAAACAACGCAGCTGATATCTATCATAAAAGTTATCATCCCTACTGACAAAACAATAACGACAGACGTCATGTGCGGAGGATGTACGGAGGGAGGAACAGCAGTGGGAATAGTTGAGGAGGGATGGATATTGGTTAACAGTGGGTGTCGGACAGCTGTGGGTTTTTACTGACCACACAGGTCCCAGATCAAATTAAGGAGGTTGGAAAAAGGACATTGCAGCTGATCTCAGTCATAATAAAAGTTATCATCCCTACTGACAAAACAATAACGCAAACATTACTCCTTGGTAACTTCTGACATGGAACCAAGTAAAATCATTTCTTAGTTTTGTCACCTTAGCTAGTAATTATGAGTAATATCAACTTCAAGACACAAATATTCTAGAGTCACCCAAACATCGTGTCCTCTTAATGGTACCCGCCCTGTAATGGTTTGTGTACAAAATACAGACGCATAAACAGGTATTGATACCCAAGAATTATCGCTATAGCAATTAGCAGGCCATTCAAACATCACGTGTCTCCTATTTGCTATGTCTGCATATAAAAGATCAGGGATTAATAATCGGCGATTGAGTCCATCTGATACCTGTAACTTTCTGTAGGTTTATGGACGCACAGGTCAGTAATGTCCCAACCCACACAAATGTATCTATTTTTAGGTGCTTGTCTATCTCTTTCATAATTGTACCATAAGTGCTAGGGAAACCCGGTACAAGTGCTATTCTGAAGGAGTTTGACAATGAATATAAATATTGTTGCTTACTTGCTTCTTAGGCCCGTTTTTAGCTTTCCCCCTCTCAGCCAACAAGCACCTAGTCTTTTGGTGGCAAATTCCGTCTAAATCTCCTTGTAACTATAACATCCATGTAATGTTAAGTTGAAAACCTAGCATTATTTGCAACGTTGTAAAAGTACCAGATGTATACCTTTTCTCAGAGCTAAAACATACTACAAAAGAATGTTTGTTTGTTTGTATCTTCTACTGTCTATAAACTGTTTATGATAATATTAAGTTCAAGATCATTGAACTACATAAATCCTTCATAACCACCGTTGTTATTATTATAAACGTATAGTATCATCCATGTAATGTTAACGTAAAGCATAACATTGTTATTTGCTATTTCATCGTTATTCGTGACTTCGAAAGGGGCTGGATACATTCTATAAGAGGCCTTTCTTTTAGATCTATCTCTTGTGTTGTATATATACTGTATATTTTTTATGTTACATTGTAGTTAAAGATCTATTAGATTAAATGTACATATTTGCTCAATTACTATATGGTGCATGTTTTGTACAGGAATGAAAATAAATATTTTTTGTAACGACATGTGCGTGCGCGATTTTATTAATGGACTAGTCTGGCTTTTTCATCGATATGCATGGCCTCCTTCAAACAGTATTAACCGTGGAAAAAAGCCTTGTACCTGAAGTGGGAAAAGCAAATTTCGGAAAAATAAGAAATTGAATAGATTATAACAATATAGTTCCCATTACACCCAATTTTGTACAGGTTAGTTACCCAAACGCCTTACAGCATTTTAAAAAGAAATTGATTATATTGATCAGACATAAACATTGTTACATCTGTTCAACGTCTAGATGTTTCATATATTACGACTGAAATCATGGTATGAGCGATCTTTAGAAAACGATAATTTACAGTAAATGTACACACGTACACGTTTATTGGTGAATTGTGAGCGAAACGTGTAATATAAAAACTAACATTCAGTTATGTTTTAAGCGAAATATGTTGAGATATTGTTATAAGTAGTTCAACGTTGTCGCAGTTTCAAGTTCCAGGTGAATAAGCCTCAAAATCTCAAACCCCTTTGCGAGCCTTTCGCCATTTCATCATTCCCGACAAGACCAAAATTTGGCAATTTGACGGTCACCTTCGCCACTTTTCATGATACGGCCGGGAGCGGTACTGCAGATTAGGCTCTCATAGGGTATCTACTCTCACCAACAAAAACGCGAGAATATTCCAGGTAATACACTTAACGAAAGTGAACAATGGCCCAAACGGGTCTGGAAATCGTCCCGTGCGTGTAGAATTACTTGCAAGAGTTTTCACAACACGCGCTGGCACAGAAAGGAGCGATGTTTAAGTGTGAGAGTAGAGCTCAGGTCACATCCGTCGAAGCGCCGCCTAAATTCGTGTTCGCACAACGTCTTGTTTATTCTGAGTACTTTAAGGATATATTTCATCACATTTGCTTTTCTTTAGACTTTTTAATACTCAAATTAATCCGCTATTACAATAGACAACTTGCCAATAGACCACAGAATGATATCACAAGCCCATATACGAGCGTACCATACACGTACCTAAAGAATATAGACTAGTTGTACTAACTGGGCTCACTGAAAACGTTGTACATGTCTAGTCTGGAACGGTAGATTAATTGTGCTGTAAAGTTATTTTCCTCTCTTACCAAAGGGCGCGCGATTTCATGCAACACAACGTTGTTAGGCATACGTATGCAGTATTCTTAGTTAACCAGTCCATATAACTTGCATACAATTTGCAGGTATGTCCTTCGCATAGAATTTTGTGGCCTGGTGTCCAGATATTTGTTATTACACCACATATTAAGCGGAAGGACAGTTTAGCAAATGAAATGTATGGAATTGCATGAGGTTTCCAAGCAGATGTTAGGGATGAAGCATCGTGTTGTTTTCTGAGTGACGTTCGGGCTTCCCTGACCATGACAGTCCCTTATCCCATATAAGCGGACGGAAAGTTGTGTCTAAGGCTCAAGTTCCCCACGGAAAGCGAAAAAGTACTGAACTTACTGCTTATGGACAAGACTTGATGTGTACGAGAATGTAGGCGGCGCTTCGACGGATGTGACATGAGCTCTACCCCGCACTTTTACATCGCTCCTTTCTGTGCCAGAGCGTGGTATTAGATGACTTTCAGATCATCATAAATGTACGTGAAGGGTCTTAGACCTGTTTGGTCGAAAATTCATTGGCTTTAAGTGTAATTCCTTGCATATTCTCGCTTTTTAGAACATCAGAGTACATACCCTATAAGAGCCTAATCTGCAGTACCGCTCCCGGCCGTATCATGAAAAGTGGCGAAGGAGACCGTCAAATTGCCAAATTTCGGTCTTTTCATGAATGGGGAGATGGCGAAAGACTCGCAAAGGGGTTTGAAGTTCCGAGGCTTATTTGACCTTGAACTCGAAACTGTGACAATGTAAAACCAATTATAACGATATCTTAAGATATTTCGCTTAAAACAGAATTGAATGTTATCTTATACATATATATCACATGTTTTTCTTCAATACAAGCTGTGAACTGTCGTTTTATAGAAAGCGGCCATATCACAAGTTCAATCGTAATATGTAATAGAAGTAGACGTTAAACAACTGCAATGGTGTTTATGTCTGTTAATCAACCAACAGAATCAATTTCCTTTGAAAACGCTGTA
>NW_023365773.1:192881-204577 GCF_000003815.2 Branchiostoma floridae
TCAGACGACGTATGCCAGCTATGGACTATGCCACTGGCAAGGGGGTGTTGGACTGCAACCTGCAATACGCGAAAAGGCTGACGGGCGCCGAATAAGTCTCTACCAGTCTCCGGGTCGCTGGAAAACCGTAGAAATTGAACAAATAGAGGAGTAACGCCACGTTTGTCGGAACTTCAAAGACTAGCCACATATCTATATTCGTACCATTCCAGCAGCAGTAGCTTATAGCATTAATTGAAGGTGTAAATTTATACACACAACCGAAGATAGCCTCTCCTGTTGGAAGGAAATATGTAATGATTTTCCTTCTAAAGAAGGCAGGAAAACGCCAACCGTGTTATACATGTAGTACGTTCATCTTCGAAAGAAAAAAAACTCATGTATATTGAATATTTCTTTGTTGTATTTGCACATTTCCATACGTACTTACATGTACATATTCATATTTGTTTGGAATTTTCTGCATGTGTACAGTAGTTAGCTGTATAAATACATACACATGTATAAATATCTAAGGTATAAACGTACAAAAAATACATTGATAATCGTGAAAATCCTAAAAGGATATCTGCAATGCTCTGCTGTACTAGAAAACTGTCCTTTTCTATATTCGCAAGAACATGACAATATCATACTCCAGAGTACTATTTCACCAAATATACTTTGCTCCGCCAGCAATACCACAAAATTCGTTACTAGGGAAAAGGACTTTACATACCGCCACATCTGTCATCTTAGATTGCTATAATTCTGTTCGATTCTAACATTTCTGATAGTGATAAAATGTTGTCTCTGTACTATCAGCGAAACTTAATGTTGCAAATGTGACAGCATTTCTTCAGTAGAATGTTTAAAATCAATTTCAAATCTCCTCTGTTAGAACGATTTATAGGGGTATTCGTGAAATATTTTACCTAGATAAACATGGGTGTTATTATCTAACATTAGCAGGTTTGACTTCACCGATTATAACGTTTATATGGCTTCTTTACCTTCAGGTTAGAAATAAACTGGTTAGAAATACATGGCTATGAGTTATGAGGTAATAGTAGCAATATTAAATGCTAATATCCATGTTAAACATTGCAATATATACAATATATTCGTCGCCAGGCAAGAATTCATGTATTCCTGCAGCTCCAAAAGCTATCGCCATGTGGCGCTTTGGATCCATGGTGACTGGCCAATATTAGTACAGTTCTTTAGACCCCACTGTTAGGTTATGCCCGACCTAGTATTAATCTATAATGTCAAGAACCTTGACAAAATATATAGCTTATATACAACTTTCAAAATGATATCAACCTTATCAACAATGTGATAATACAAAATATACAGGTATATGTAACAGTTGCAATCTTATCAACGTACTGTTTCTTCATTTTTTATACAACATCATTTTGTTGTAACACTGTCACAATATGGGACACTTTGTTTCAGTCTTATCCCAAGAATGTTCATAACGTTTGTTTCTAGGCTTCAATACAGTCTGCTACAACCATGTCTTGTCTCCATTGTGAATTAATTCCCCTGAGTCCGCCCGTTTCATGACGTATTTTCAAGAATTCAAGAGATGTTAGAAGTTGTTCACGTCCGAATTAAAATCAGATGTCGTCCAGCATCATGAACTGAACAGACGTGGAGACAGTCCATTTGTATAGTAACCATTTCTTGTCTTAGTCGCGGATTCCTTTGAGTCTGACCATTAAAACCTATCAGCTTTTCGTTACATCTTCTAAGGAATGCAACCAAGGCTATCCTTCTTTACGTCCACTTATAGATCAGATGTCGTCCAACATCGCGAACGCGTCGTCCAGAGCGACCGACACGGCCTCGCCGTACTCCGAACCGTCCTCGGAAGCCCTCGACACCGACGACGGCGTCCGAAGCAGCGCCAAGTCCTTCCGACCGTCCTTCGGGAGAGCCGAAGCAGGCTGCTGTTGAGATGTCCCGTTTGTGGAAGGGTCTGAACCACGCGATCTTCTTGGAGGAGCTTTCACGCCTTCACTTTCCGTCTTAGGGGATGTTGAAGGTTTGGAAGATTGTTCTTGAGGTGCTGGACTGGTCTTGACACTTGGAGACGAACTTCTTCCGTTTCTAAGACCCCCGTTTTCGGTCATCTTTTGTTCAGCCGGAGGAGAGGCGTTCTTCTTATTCTCCTCGTCGGTCAGCAACATGGCGGCATGGAACAGCGGGTTCGAACTGGAGTTCATGAACCTGGCGACCCCCCGCGGCCGCCTGCCCTTCGCCACCCCGGCGCTAGGCGGCGTTGTGGTAGAGGTTGGCGACGTGTGACGGTCCCTGTTGAAAGGCATGGGTGTGTACGGAGACAACCTCGCCGGGGAGAGCTTGGACACAGTTGGTTTGTCTCGTGTTCTACCAGGGAGTTTTCGTGCTTCGCTGGTTTTTGGCGTCGTCTGGGATACTTTCGGGGTTGAGTCGGGAACCTTCGGCGTCGTTTCGGCCTGAATTTTCGGTGTCGTCTCGGGCACTTTCGGTGTCGTTACGGGCACCTTCGGTGTTACCTCGGCCACTTTCGGCGCGGACGTGTCGGGAGTCCTTGGCGTGGAGTCGGGAATATTCGGTGGTGTGTCGGCAACTTTCGGTGTTTCGGCCACTTTTGGCGTTGTCTCAGTAACTTTCGGTGTGCCGTTTTCGACTTCAGCTTTTACCGTTCTCGACGTCGGTGTGGATTTGGCGGATATGATTTCACTCTGCTGCTCCGGGGTTAACGCTTTGTAACTCTCCGTGCGGCTGAGGTTAGGCGTGCTCGGTAGAGGGGGGCGGCCAGGGGCGGCGGGGGGCGCGGAGTCCTGCTGAGCGAGCTGTCTCTGGGAGGCGGTGAGCTGGTCGGGACTGGGCAGGGGCGGACGGGACGGGGTCTCGCTTGCTGCCGGCACATGCTCTGGTCTAGGAGACTGGTCAACTGATGAGTTTTGTTTGTCAGGACGATTGTTTAGGTGTTGTATGATGTCGTCTATGTTTCTCATTGGTGGAGTATCTGTCACTTGGTCTTTTTGTGCTGTCGTACTCACCGACGGCCCGTTAAACTGTCCCGTCTTTCTTGCTGGTGCCTCGAAACTCGACGATTCGGAAAGTTTTTCTTCGATTTCGTTTGACGACGATTTCTCCTGTGATTCTTCTCTCTGTGACTCGATGTCCGTTTTGGCCTCGGGAGATGAAAAGCTATCACCTTTTCTGTCCTCATCTTCATCATCTTCATACGTTTTTAGAAAGCCCTTGTACTTAAAGCGAGGCGTTCTTGAGTCACTCCTTGCAACCTCCGTCCTTTTTTTATCACTCCTTATGCCCTTTATCGTGTCCTCCTTAGTAGAACCAAGTAGACTCGAGAAAAACGAGGCGTCTTTCGTCTTCTCGGACTCCGGTGTGGACCGGCCGCTGCTGCTGTCGTCATCAAACCGAGCCCCGCGCGTGCGCCATGGCTTCCGGGTCCTCCATGACGTCAGAGCTGACCCCACGGACGACACGACGTCATCGGTGGGGTCACCGCCGATACCGACGCTCGGGGTCACTGCAGTAGGCTCTGACGCTTTCTTCTGCATACTTGGGCTGTCTAAGATGGACTCAAACGTCTTGGACTCTTGAACGACCGTTGGCTCCACTTGTTTCTGTGGCGTCACCGGTACCTCTTCTTCTTTCTCTGTTTTTAAAGGAGTTTCTATGGATGCCGTTTGTGTTGATGTGTCGCTATCAACGTTTGACTTCTCTGACTCCGAACTACTAGACTCAGACGACGCAGATTCTGTAATCCTGTAAGTTTCTTCTGGTTTTGCAAACGTCAGAGCTTTTTCCTCAAACTGTTCGTCAATTTTAACAACCTCTGGTTCTGACAGGGTTTCTATGGTAACCGGTGACGATACCTCGTCGACTTTCGCGACTGATTCGAGTTCTGAGCTCATCTCTTTCTTTGAGGTTGGCGACAAATCGAACGATTTCCAAGGTGGCTCCGTGTCTGTCACTGTCCTGGCTTCTCCCGTTTCCGGCTCGAGGTGCAGAGGAGAGCTGGTGACCTGTGTGGATGGTACTCCGATCTCCGGAGTATCGGAGAAAAATCTCTTCCTGAGCGGAGTGATGGGACTGAAGGGCGGGCTGTGCGGCTCCTCCACCGCCAGGCTCTCCTTTAGAACGTCGCCCTTTGACCCCTCAGAGGAACCTGATGACGCGGACGATATGGAGACGCTGTCATCATCGACGCCATCTTTGCTCCTGAAGGACAAGACCGTGACCTCCGGCTCCCCGTTCAAAGATGGCTGCTCCGTATTCAGTTTCGGAACACCGGAGGAGTCGAGAGTGGAGAAAATACTCTTCTCAAAACTGTCCCCCATGATAGTCGGTGGAGGTTTGTCGAGAGAGAAGAAAGTGTCCGAATCGTTGACCTTGTCGTCCGACACAGAAATCCGTTCCGGGATCTGCACGGAGACGGTTCCGTCGTTCTCCCCGGCGGAGGCGTCGGTGCTGCTGGAGTCCTCCGCCGGCATGGAGATGGAGCAGGTCGGCGCGTCCGACCCCGAGTCCGAGTCACTGATCATCTCTACTCCCAGCGTCATCGGCGCCACGTCATGCCCGTTTGGTATGACGCCATCGGGAGGGAGGTCGGACTGATCCACTTCCACTGGTTTGTCTATCTGGATTTCTACTTTCGGTTCTATCTGGATTTCTACTTCCGGTTCAACTTTCGTTTTCGTAACCTGATCTTCTTCAGGTTTTTCTTCAGGTTTTTCTGTTACCTCTACTTGTGAGATTTGAGCTCTCTGTAGGTCGGGCTGGTTCACTTCCATTGCCTTCTCTATCTGAATGGCTACGTCCGGTGCTACATTTAGTTCCTCGGCCGTTTCTTCTTCAGGCTCGTCTGCTACGTCTACTTGTGAGATTTGAGCTTTCTGTACCACCGTGTGTGGTTTGATTGACTCCATGGTCGGCTGTTCGCTCTCTAAGGTGTTTAGATCTTCCTCAAGGTCACTCAAGGTCAGTTCTTCTTCTAATGTCGTGTCACCTTGGAATACGTTCTGCTCCATGTTGGGCGACATGTCCTTCTGCAAGTACCCGGGCATTTCTATAATAGTCTCCTTTGAACTTGCCGAACTCAGGGAAAGGCTGTCGCTCCTTTCGAGATCAAAGGAGATATTCTCCTTAGGTGCAAGGTCATTTCCGGGAATGTCCGACACTTGATACAGCTTGCTCCTGTCCTCCGGAATGTTTGAATTTTCAGGTGTAACTTTAGGCACCTCTTTGTTTTCTAATAGTTTCGCGTCCTTTCCGAGACTGTCAAAATCGAACATTCGATTAGATTCGTCCTTGCCCCCAGGTGTGACCTCTGTGTCCTTGATGACGTTTTCCTCATCAAAGTTGAAGGGACTTTTGACCGACATGACAGACGTCAGGATGTCGTCTGTGTCCCCGAGTCCTCTCATTTTCAACGAGATGTTGTCCAGGTCAATGTCAGAGTTCAGCGAAAACCGCGAAAGAGAGTCACTGTCCCGTCGTACATCCGGGGCCTTTGACGCATTCGATTCCTCCTCAGGAATGTCCAGCGTGATTTCTTCCGGTTTCTCTGCGACGCTTTTCTGCGGAGTTTCTATTTCTATCTTTGTGGGACTTTCCGCAACGTCCACCGCGACTGGCCCGTTGGTTTGGACAACGCCGTTGTCCGGATTCTTCCCGTGATTCACCGCGCCGTTGACCTCCTCCCCGATCTCGTACCCAGGGTTCTCTGTGCCCTCCTTCTCGGATGGGGGAGGGGGGCTGGTGGAGGGCTGGCCGTCTTCCTCAGATTCATACCCGGCCTCCCGTCGCCGTTTCTTATACACGAAGTAACAATACAGCGGCACGCATATCAAAAACACCACAACGAGTATCACGCCGACACAAATCCCCGCGATCTGGCCGTTCGTCAGCGCCATCTTGGATTCAGGTCCGACCCGCGAAAGTCTCAACAAAAGAACATCAAGAAAAGCGTTCCGTTGTTACTCCACTGGTTGGTAGGAATTGTTCCCGTTGTAGGTTCACGATGTAACTTGTTTAAGACAGACTGTATTCACATCAGCGCCGGAGGATAACTTTTTATGGAGTTTCTTTGGTTACGTCCTACAGAAAGGTCGTCCCATGGTGCGGTTCAGTGGCCACAGGAGCAGCATAATCTGTAACATAAACAGGGTGTATTAGAATACCTCACATAGATTACATCGTTATAACGTGTTGTCAAAACGTGTGCAGTAACTCAGGACGGTTGGCATCAAAGCACTGTGTGAGTTATTCTCATTGACAACCCCAAACAGATACTGAGCTACTGAATACAAGTCAACCAAATACCTCTCTGTACAATACACACGGATGGCCTCAATACTGCTGTAAACGACTTTTAAGTAGCTTAAAAGCTACAGTACGGTCCAAACTAGAACTTTAAGTATATGTCAGACTCTATAGGTTTCAACTGAAGAGAGAATGTTACTGGTCATTTCGGCAGGTTTCAACTGACGGGGAAATTTTGACAAGTATGATCAAAAGAAGACTGTAGTGGCCTTGGTACTGAAACCATTCTAAGTAGCCGATGTAAGCTTAAGAACAGGACTTTTTTGACTCAAAAGCAGGTGGCTACCACAAGACCACGGATACTATAAAATTTTATCTTCTGAAATTCGTCTTTTCACCTACACCGGGAACCCAAAAGTGTGTACACACATTCAGGGAGGGAGGGAGGGCGGTCTGTTCCGTGATAAACAATGGCGCCGCGGCAGCACATAAACACAGACCCTGCCCCGGTATGTCCTGAATGCGGTCCGACAGCTCCGGCAGAACAACGATTAGCCCCCCTTTTCACTAGACGGCGATCGCGCTGCGCTCTCAATGCGACCTAAATAGGATATTTGTAATCTTCGCTTTCACACTGGATACATCACCAAAAAAAAACGCAAAATTGTGACTGACAAGACAACAAAACACACAAAGTGTACAAATATTCTTTTCTTTTCTTTATAATAGGTTAAGCGATATGTCAAATTTGAGTCGCACAGAGAGCGCGGCGAGGGCGCCATCCTAGTGGAAAGGGGGTTTAACAGCACGTACGCACTTTGGCGGCAATTATGGGTAATACTCATTTAATGTTGTTGTTTATCGTTGGAGCCATTTAGACACAGAACGCGGAACAATGTTGAAATTATTTGCATAGATAAGAGTTACAAAGTTAGTTTTCAATGTTGAACATTATTTTGAGTCATCTGAACAATCTTTTAAATTTACTAAGGTGTCAATAACCAACTTATCATTCTGTTGTTCTATCACTTGTGTTCTTTTCATAACAATTGTTACTTAGCACGGTAACGCACGGTTACATACAAAACACGAATTACTCGTCGATTTTGAAACAAAAATGCTTTTGCTTGGGAATGAATTCCAGTCGATGCTAAACCACATTCTAAAACCGTTATGGCATAAAAGCGTGTTTCCAGTGCAAAGGGTACCTTGTTCATTTCTGGGTGCGTTTTGCAAACATCTGAACTTATTCATAAAGATATGGACAGAGATACTTAACATTTCTGGACAGATGACACTTTTGATTTAAGAAAAAAAACGCACTTTAAAACCGCAGTACGATACTTATAAGTTGAGTTATAATTTGTATATATAGAGTCAGTGTAAAGGTGTAAATCTATTGTAAAGGACGCCCTTGCACGTTCCTAACAACATTCTTGGTGCATTTTGTAAACAGCCGACCAGAGGCCACGGCAGAGCGCCGCGGGCCAGGTGAGTCACACAGACATTCCTCGGGACGTCGCCTGCTCACCTGGACGGAAACTCAGGTGAGAAACAATGGCGCAAGGTCACCACCAGTCACGACGGTTCAGCCTCCTCAAGGACAAATATGTTTAGAAAATTCTATAATCTGTTTTAATCGCATACTTTGACAGCGTGGCAGCTATACTAATGTAAATTTAGATAGAGAAAGATAGACATAGGTGGGAATATAGACATACAGATAGATAGATGACATGTATGCATGCATACTCGTTTCATTGATATTTTGTACTTGGTATTTCTTTGCAAAGCTTGAACCTTTATTTATTCATGAAAGCTCAAATCAGCTTTTAATTGAGGTCATGAGGGAAGAGGCAAGGATCAGACAAAGTATACAACAGAGATAGAGTTTACATCGTTTAAAGTCCTTATGAGTCTTATAATGAAATATGTGTTGCTTTTTGTAATGCTTTTTCCAAACCCCTTAGACTAAAAGTAGTAAAACGACCCAAGCCCCACATTTTAACTATGCCGCGCGCCTATTGTTATAGTAACTAATGTACATACATTCCCAAAATACTTGCTGCTTCGCTACTTCTGTTATAGGCTGGTAGAAATGGAAACAAACACTAGAACATCTCCATACCAGCCCTGCCAGGCATGTAGCGGATTGTTGTGGAATCTGCTACACTTTTGTCGCTACTGAAGTCTGGTGTGTAGCAGAAAATGGTTCAGATTCCTGTGGGCATAGCTTCGCCATAGGTAACTAACATCGCCTGTTTTTATAATATTATGTGCTCTTTTCTAGTATATCCCTAGGAGAAGGCGAAGCGTTAAAGACACAAAACGAGATGAATTTATATCATACGGGACATTTCAGCCAAAATCATTAATTGAAACACATAAATTTAACACATACGGAAAATTAAAAAAAAAAGATTTGGAGAGCATACATATTTTTCAAAGTTTATTTAGTCATTAACGTAAAAGTTTTACTATGATTTTACGTAATCTGTATGTTGGTTGTAATTCTATGTTATCCATGTATTGTATTATCCTGTCTCCTTGCAGTAGACAACTCAAGAACAGTCGAGACAGATTTGTGTTGCATTTACAGATGTAGATGTATCGCAAATGTATATGTAGATATAGAAAAACAGGAGTGTTACTCCGAGAATTGGACGAGTCCTTACATCTGCTTGGAGATAACAAGTTACCCTCGTGAGGGATTGTGGGGAGGGGTAGGAACGTGCCTTAGCCATGATGTCATCCTTTATTATGACGTCACACCGATTATGACGTTTCACAGGTGTACAGCAGGTCACTTATACCAGGCGTACCTGCAGCTTCGTCCTTCAAAAAAGTTTCAGTCAAACGTTGTAATTTGACAAAATTTTGTGTTGCTGTTGTTAGTTTTAATATTTTCTTTCCATTTTCACATTTTATGTTAAACCTACCGCGTCAATGCATGATGTGCAAAACCAGAACGCGAAAACCTTGCAAATTGTCTACTCTAGAGCCTGGCTGAAGAAAAAATATTAGAATTTAACAGAATAGGGAGAATAATTTGCCGGGGGAGTTTGACCACTTTAATGTTTTATTTGCCCAAAAAGTTAGGGTAAAGTTACCCTTCCCGTGGACTGACCCTCCTGGAGTCCTGGTCAGTCATTCACCCATTTTTTGCCAAATTCCATAACCACTTAGGAAGGCCTGGTAGAGGCTACAAAACAACAGAAACGTCACAATTTTGTTACCACAAAAAAGACGAAGCCAATAGTTAATAAGTAGGTGAGTTCTGAAGCCACCTTCCAGCCCGGTAGTCAGGAAAAGTGTTTCTGCACTAGTAACGGTAACTCACTAATAACGGGTAATAACTGTACTTACCGTATTAGTCATTAATCTACCAGTAAAGCCGCCGCAGCTTGTATGTTTGAAGTCACTCTACCCAAGGACAACGTATAAACATGTTTGTTTGAAGGTTTAGTGCCTACTAGACTCATTTGGGGATTGAGAAAGTATTAAAAAATTGCTAAAAACGGGTGATTATTTGCTAGTAGGCTTAATTTTAGGAGTCAGAATTGTCTGTTTCTGGCCAGCCGACTGATAAGTAAGCCACCCTATCTTACAAACCTTTTATTACTATCTTTTATCCCGATAAAACAAACCTGGTGGAAGGTAGTTGGACGAAGCCTGCGGGGTAGCGACCTTCGGGAGCGGACCAAAGCTAACAGGGCTGGACATTGAGGGACAAACACGAGAAATGACATGTTATGTTGGCTAAGTGGTGGACAACAAATTAAGAACAGGTCTCCTATTGCACCGTCTGGACCATCAAATAAACTACTCCAAGAATACCAGTCTTACATTGTTTAAACTGTAACGAAAACAGTCCTGTGTTTGGTAAAAGTAAGTGTAATATCCGTTCAATAGTACATTGCTTGTACAATACTTTTTACAGCTACGTAGAGAGAAGTTTTCCCCACGTTAACATTCATCAACATTTTATAGTCTCGGTCTTACAGTCTTTCATTTTCTTTAGTCAAATATCCCCACGCACGACAGAAAATCATTCTTATCTTCTGAAGTTAGTTTGAATTTTATCTATTCATTCATTTGTAAATTTTACAAATTGAAATTGTATATTTGAATAGGGGATTGTATAATTGAATAGGGGATTTTAATTTCGACAGGAAAATGTCCTGAGCAGTCTCGTCTGTTAATGTTGTCTTAACCGTCCCTGAGTGATCTTAAGAATTACCCGTTTCTCATTAGTGTAAATGTATAGGCGAGATGAAGGATAGATAAGACTTAATTGCCCCGGCCCGGGGGCTGATTACATGATAACATGGCGTATGGATTACTCAACTTGTTTATACATATCGAAGTATTTACAAGGAAACAGGTGGAGTAATTTCATCAGGTAGAAAGGACAAAGAATATATTGGAGCTAAAAATGTATTTTGCACAGCCAGCAATGTCTCTCACCCACTCATGTGAAGAGGGGCCAGGGTAATAGACAAAGAAGACAACAGGTGTATTCGAATCAAAGAGGCGATCTGGATAAGAAAGTCAACCCCAGTGATGAACCGGGACAAGGGGGAATACAAACATAGCTACGTTTGGGATTGTGTTCTCAGCCCCCAAAATCGCCGCCTACATCGGCTACATATAGCGGCGAGAGACATCACTCCAGTCATAAGCTCTGACATGTAACGGAACGTCAGCATGTGAGAGACATACACTGAGATGGGCCACCTTGGTTAAATGAAGCAGAAATAGATAAATAAATAGATAAACCGTGTGTATGCCAGGCTTTTGTTTGTTTGTTTGTTTTTTATTCATTTGTTTCACATAACCTGTAAGCCCTCTGAAAGTACCAGCTTCCGTGTGTTTTGATCCCGTGTGAGATCTGATTATTTATCACTTTCATTTAGCTCTGAAAAGTATTTAAAATAAATATCGTGATAACTGAAAAAGTTGTGATGATAGAGCTTGGGTTTAATGTCTCATTAATTCACCAATTGAGAGGTATAAGTATCTTCTACTGGAGAATTAATGTGATAGCAACCCCTTTATCACATTAATTCTCCAAAGAGAGATCCACATAACCTGTAAGCCCTCTGAAAATACCAGCTTCCGTGTGTTTTGATCCCGTGTGCATGTGGCTAACCAGAAGTGTTAAAAGTAAATTTAACACAGTTTTTATGCTAGAGACTTTTGTGTGTTAGTTTGTTTCACATAAACGATAACTGAAAATAACAGGTTTCGTGTGTTTTCCTGCCGTGTGTATGTGGCACACCAGAAGTGTTAACCCCTGATGATCACGTGAGATAGCACCCATAAGTCGGCCCGTGTGAACCTTCACTCTAACCAGGCTGTCCGACAGCTCTGGTTATCACCTGGATCACTCCACTGCCGGATGGAGGGGGGGGGGGGGGTGTGCT